>NC_134489.1:11767987-12027987 GCF_040206685.1 Ascaphus truei
GTCAAAGAGTCTCATCATTCTGAGTTCAAATGTTTTCCGTTCTTTGGTGCATTTAAACATTCCATTAAGGATTTTGATTTTTAAATCAAACAGAAATTAGTCGGCAGAAAACGTAATAACGAATTTAAAGAAACTGATAATGGCACAAAACCATGCAACAACACATGTTGCAAAGTCTGCAAACATATATGCCAAGATGTCACAGCCAGTCACAACCATGGAACACTCAATGTTAAAGGATCATACAGCTGCACATCAAGGAATGTGGTTTATATGATTCAATGCAACAAATGTAACCAAGGATGCTACATTGGGGAAACCAGCCAAAAACTACAAGGCAGAATGAATATGCACAGGCACTCTATACTCCATCACGAAGAAGGAAGATACTGCTCACCTGTGGGACATCACTTCTCACAACCAGATCATTCCATAAATGATTTAAAAATCAAAATCCTCAATGGAATGTTTAAACGCACCCAAGAACGGAAAACATTTGAGCTCAGAATGCTAAGACTCTGACACCAAAAGAAGAGGGCTTAATGCGGATATGGGGTTTCGCACACACTATCACAATTGTTTGTATTTATCCTGTCTGCCTCTCTGCCAATGTTCTTATCCACAACTCCCTCCCCTCAGAGAATCCCCTTCCCCCTCCATGCTGTTACTTCAAACATCCCTTTCTCACCTATCTTATCTAAATCTCTTTTTTCTGCTTTCCAAACCTCTGTTTTAGCCATAGATTCCTTTGTAAACCTGTATTGATGACCTGAGGAAGACTTGTCCTATGAGATATAGATATATATATATATTCACTTTGGTTCTGCCTGGGACAGACCCTTCAGAGATTGAAGGGATAGGAAAACAGATGGTCTCCCTGTGTTCTTAAAGCGTATACACAACATAGACCTTTTAAAAAACAGGGTCCACGAAGCTACGCTCCCTTACTTAAGACTCTCTCAGCCATAGACACAGTACTACTACCTTACTTTAAGGGTGTAACGGTGCCAGTGAGAACATGTACCTGTGTCTCCCATCATGTCTTGGCAAATCTCCATGCCAGGGTCCTGATAGTAATCATCGTAGAAGTCCTGGCCCGGGGGACCGTCGGCCATCATCTCAGAACCATCATCTGGGCCATAGTTCATCATAGGGGGACCGTCGTCCATGCCGTGGCCCATCTCCATGTCATGGTGCATTGAGCCTGGGGGCCCAGGGAACCTGGGAGGAGGGGGGCCAGGAGGTCCTCCAGGTGGTCCTGGGGGCCTGTAAACGAAGACACAGACAAACCAATACAGTGGAGGATGAGTCAATAGTATATAAATGTATTGTCTCATATACACACATTATATATAGATAGGGAGATAGAGATAGAGAAAGAGAGATAGAAAGAAAGAAAGAGAGATAGAAAGAGAGAAAGAAAGAGAGAGATAGAGAGATATACACACATTATATATAGAGAGATAGAGAAAGAGAGATAGAGAAAAAAAGAGAGATAGAGAACGAGAGATAGAAAAAGAGAGAAAGAGAAAAAGAGAAAGAGAAAAAGAGAGAGAAAAAGAGAGATAGAGAGAGAGAGAAAAAGAGAGATAGAGAGAGAGAGAAAAAGAGAGACAGAGAGATAGAGGGAGAGAGAGAGAAAAAGAGAGAGAGAGAAAAAGAGAGAAAGAAAAAGAGAGAAAAAGAAAGAAAAAGAGAGAAAAAGAGAGAGAGAAAGAGAGAGAGAGAGAGAAAAAGAGAGAGAGAAAAAGAGAGAGAAAGAGAGAGAAAAAAGAGAGATAGAGAACGAGAGATAGAAAAAGAGAGAAAGAGAAAAAGAGAAAGAGAAAAAGAGAGAGAAAAAGAGAGAAAAAGAAAGAAAAAGAGAGAAAAAGAGAGAGAGAAAGAGAGAGAGAGAGAGAAAAAGAGAGAGAGAAAAAGAGAGAGAAAGAGAGAGAAAAAAGAGAGAGAGAAAAAAAAGAGAGAGAAAAAAAAAGAGAGAGAGAAAGAGAAAAAGTGAGAGAGAGAAAGAGAAAAAGAGAGAGAGAGAGAAAGAGAAAAAGAGAGAGAAAGAGAGAGAACGAGAGAGAGATCACATGTGAGCACATTCACATGTCTTAGGCAGGTCTGCAACCCTGCCTTTCACCATTCTCACCCAGCTTATAGTGCTTCCACTGCAAGGGATTCTGGGAAATGACATGCAAATGAGCACACCGTGTCACCTTTTGTCTGAAAGACCATTGTTACATGGAGCACATATAAGGCAGGCAGACCTGCCTAAGGCTAAGGCCCCGCTCCCAGAGTCAGCGCACCCGCACTGCAGACAGGCGGTGCGCTGACATACACAGACCGCGATATGCGGTCTGTAGGGAGCGGGAGGTGGGCGGGAGTGGGAGGCTTGACAGGGAGGGGGGGCGTGGCTTGAGCGGAGGGACCCGCTACTCTTCCCCCCCTCCCTCCACGGACTCGGGCTGGAGCTGCTGAGGGTAAGTTTAAACACACACGCAGGCACTCATACACACACACACACACGCACGCACGCACGCACGCACTCATACACACTCATACACACTCATACACACTCATACACACAGACAGAGGCAGGCACTCACGCACTCACGCACTCACGCACACACACATACACACACATACACACACACACACACAGACAGGCACGCACGCACTCAGACACACACACAGACAGGCACTCATCTGCTTTCACTCCACACTCCTCCCCGCTCCCCGAAGCCTCTCCTCCTCCCGAAGCCTCCCCTCCCCATTGGCTCACAGCCACACCACGTGACGCGTCAACGCTAGGAAACACCATTCTCTTGTGTCTCCTAGCGGCTGACGCGCCACAGCGTGTAGTCAGCTGTGCCGCCAGGGGGGACCGGGACCGGCTCGCGAGGATTCCCCTGCTGGTGGGGAACTCGCGACATGGCCGCCCGCGCCACCGAGCGCAGCGGGACCGAGGCCTAAGACATGTGAATGTGCCCACAAGTGATCTTTGTATTTGCTATATGCAATACGGTGGAGGTTTCCTGTTGCCTTTTTCACCCACCATAACTTAAAACGCACATATATATACACACATATACTAGAGAGGGTGCTGCTGTCAGAGGACCTATAAGGTACTGTACAAAAATAAAGGGATAGGCACACCAAAATTATGCTAAACATTTTTATTGGCCCAACGTTTCTATTACCCTCTGGAGCCTTTATCAAGAGCAACTAAAAGACCACAAAGTGAACCCTTATATACAGGGCTCAACAGTCTTAAAAAAAAAAACAAAAAAAAACCACTCGGCCAAAACAAAGTCACTCACCTCCCCCCCCCCCCCCCCCCGAGTCTTACCTGCGGCGTGGTGCCGAGTCTCCCGCCATTTTCCTGCTTCTCCCTTGCAGCTCCTGTGAAAATGGCTACATGACGTCACGCTGCGTCCCATTGTCATGGCAACTTGACGCCGCGTAAAGTCCAGTTGTCATGGCAACGCGGGTGACGCCTCGCATCTATTTTCACAGGAGCTGCAGGGAAGACAGTCGCAAGTTGTAGGGAAAGCAGGAGAATGCCGGGAGATGCCGCCCCCTCCCCCCCCCCCCCCCGTCGCAGGTAAAACTCGCCAGTGGGCGACTGCATTTGTCGAGCCCTGCTTATATACCTTAAACCCCCACCAGATGAGGAAAAATAAAGCTGAGCAAGGTTATTCTTTCACTGCGTGTGTACAGACACAGATATTTGTTGGCGTGTGATATATATATTATATATAAAAAACACAATGTGTAAGGTTCTCAGCTCACCTCACACCCAGTTTGTGAGCCAGGTGGGCTGTGGGGCGCACAACAATCTCAAACAGGGACGGTATTTTCCTCTGGCACATCTGTGGATCCATCATCTGCTGCTGGCATGGCGGAAGAGATCCTGGAGGGGGTGGCCCCCCAGACATGGGACTCCCTGGCATTGGCTCTCCTGGCATGGGACCTCCTGGACCACCTGGCATGGGGCCGTTTGGTCCCAATGGCATAGAACCTCCAGATACCGGACTTCCAGGCATTGGGCCCCCAGGCCCAACCTGCATAGGTCCTCCAAGGCCAGGCTGCATGGGGGGCATTGGGCCACCGGGAGGAAATGGATCGCCAAAGCCACCAAGCATGGGAGGCATTGGCCCACCTAGCATGGGGCCTCCAGGCATGGGGCCTCCAGGCATGGGATCGCCAGGCATGGGTCCGCCAGGCATGGGTCCGCCTGGCATGGGTCCGCCTGGCATGGGTCCGCCTGGCATGGGTCCGCCTGGCATGGGTCCACCTGGCATGGGTCCACCTGGCATGGGTCCACCTGGCATGGGTCCACCTGGCATGGAACCGTCAAGCATTGGTCCACCTGGCATGGGACAGCCAGGCATTGGTCCACCTGGCATGGGTCCACCTGGCATGGGACCACCAGGCATTGTTGCACCTGGCATGGGCCCGCCAGGAACTGGCCCACCAGGCACGAGATTACCAGTCATTGGCCCATCTGACATGGGACTGTCAGGCATTGCCCCACTTGACCCGGCAGGGGATTGTTTCCCACCAGTGGGTGATGATGGTGCGGGTGGCCCGGCAGGTCCTGAAGATCCATGCGGGTGGGACGGCGTAGGCAGAAGCCCAACACCGGGCGGTGGTTTAGGTAAAGGGTTGATGCCCTGCTTCTTCAACTCCTCCACATCTTTCTCATCCTCTGCGCCTGCTTCAGCGTCCTCTGCCAGTATCTACACCAAACAGAGAGAAAATGTTTGAAGGGGTTGCATGGGACAGCAAGGAGATAAGATAAGAGCAGAGGCTTAAAAAGAAGTAGTGATACTGTGCATGACTTAAAAAATAAAAATAAATACACCCTCGCTGGTGGTGAACTGTGCAAAGTGGAGAAACAATATGATCGCCAGCGCTCGATTCGGTGGCCAGTACAAAAAACGCCATAAACGTTTATTTGTTACTCAGGGGAGTCATGTTTGTAGTCGTCTCCATACAGGCAGTCCTCGTTTTACAACGCTTCGCTTTACAACGAATGGCTTATCCAACGCTGTGCAATGCAAACCTATGTTCATTTTTACAACGCCAAAACGGCTTATCCAACGCTTTGCAACGTTGTGTATGTGTATATATATATATATATATATATATATATATATATATATATATATATATATATATATAAACACATTCACATAAACAACGTTGCAAAGCATCGTAAGAGCGTATATATAATATTATACTATGTAATATTATACTATATAATATATTATTTGTTATATATAATACAGTATATACACTATATAATTTATGTGTGTGCTGCATATCTTTTTGCCTGCATAAAATATTTGGTGTATTTTAGTGTTAAAAATGCCTTCAGGAACGGAACCTTTCATTTAAACAGTGTTCCTATGGGAAAACGTGTTTCGCTTTACAACGTTTCGCTATCCAACGCCATTTTGAGTAACACATTGTGTCGGATAACCGAGGACTGCCTGTATTTGTAGTTGTGTGTGTGACAAACCTGGCACATAAAAAGTACCAATATCTCTAGACCAGGTGGTGGAAGGACGTCAGAGGACAACCAACCAGCAAAGTGTAAAACCTCCCTGACGGAATGGCTGCTTTAAAGTGTATGGAGGGGGAGAGAGCGATGACAGTTTCAATGATTAATTATGTTTTGTTTTTACATTTTGCTTCAATAAGTAAATGAACTGCAAATTGTGAGAAAAGTGTAACGATTTAATTTTTGGAGTGTAAAAACAGCTGGCGGGAGGCAAACTAAGTTGGCCTCACATGACTGGTAGACCATGTCAAAAAAAGAATTTCACGGCGTGGTACAATATTTATGTTTTACAAAGCAGAGAACCAGAGAAGGAGGGAGGTCGCACCTGAACCGTGCTATTTTTGTCTCTGGGGACCACTCTGTTTTGGAGCCGTTTTTTTGTCCTGGTGTTTCTGGTCACTTTTGAGAAATCAATATATCTGCCATCCAAGCCTCACTCCCACGGGTCAACAGGAAGCCTCAATGTCATCAGTGCATAACATTGCAGCTTTCTATTGGACATCCTTGGCAGTCATCTTTGAATTTACTTTAATTTCACTAAGAAATAAAAAAGTGTAACTATTTTGGAAACCCAGAGGGTCCCCCCCTATACCCTAGCTGGTATTGCGCGGTTCAGCTCCAGGAGACTCCTGACTAGAATTGTTAAAAAAAACAACAAAAAAACAGGAAGAAAATTGATTGTTGGTCGTGGTCAATACCTTATCCAGAAGATCATGTGTTTCATCGGTAAGAGGCTCGTGGGAAAACATGCAGTCCTCGCCATTGACGCAATTCCCTGTGGTGTGGTACAGCTTACAAGGAAATTCATGTGAGAACAGTTAAGGAAAACCAGACCTGTAATTACCCAGCAGGTGGGATGAGGCTGTACCGTATTTAACATTGACTCCCAGAGAGGAGGAGAAGGAGGGGGGAGAGAGAGAGAAGAGTGACATGGGGGGGGGGGGGGGGGGCGGGGGCTGCACCACTCTCTCTTGCCTGTGTATAGGCGGCAGGGACAACACAGCCATGGCTAGGAGCACCTCGCCACCCATTCCAGTCAGTGCTTGTTGATATTGCCCCGCTCCCTCTTTTCACCCTTGGAACTAGTGGAGCAGAGGAGCACTGTCATTAAACAGCTGTCCCAAGGGAGTGTGCAGATGCTCTGATCTGCAGTGGCTCCATCTCCGCTCGCTATGCAGCTAGGAGAGCATGCTGCCGGGGGACCACCAATGGTCTACACTGGGGTAGTCAACTCCAGTCCTCAAGGGCCACCAACAGGTCAGGTTTTAAGAATATCCCTGTCTCAACACAGGTGGCTCAATCAGTAGTTCAGTCAATGATTGCGCCTCCTGTCCTGAAGCAGAGATATCCTTAAAACTTGACCTGTTGGTGGCCCTTGAGGACTGGAGTTGGCCACCACATGTCTACACGTTTAAGCCCTCAATCCCATATTACAACATTTCCTATATGGTTTCCCTAGACAAGACTTCAGATTTCAAGCATTGCCTCTATATTGCACTTGCTTAGTAGTGTGAGAGTAGGAGAACCCACTAGTAATGCAGAGTAATGCCCTACAGCTCCCTCCTGTTCCCATGGTCTTTCTGCAGGATTTTCTGTCTGCATTGCACCATTCACTCGCTGTAAATAACAAAACCAAAATAGCTGTCTGCCGGTGTCAGGCCACCGATTGTCACCTCCCAGTTATGTCCTTACAGTGAAGTTCCTGGGACCAGAGTTCATGTTACATTTTTCAGCACCGCTACTTATTCCCCAACCTCAGAAAATACCTGCCCAATTATTAAAAGGCACGTGTGTGTTGAGCGAGAACTAATGTGTTGAGTGATACCTTGGAGTGTACGGGGATAAACTGATGATACGGGTTAGTTTCTTCATTATGTGTTATTTTGACATTTAAATGTCACATAAAAAGGTGGCAGAAAAAATAATAATCTGTAATGTGCAGGACATAACTGGGAGGCATTAAAAATAATTAACGTCAAGCCCTGATATGGTAAATGCATTTCATCAGTGTTACTCTTTAAAATAAAATAAGATCACTCTGAAACCTTATCGCTGCAGTAGAAAGGATATTGTGCATGTACGGGCAGTTGTCGGCTCGCGCGCAATAGCCGGTGACGTAAAACTTGCAGAGGCCTCGTCTTCGTGGCACTTCCACATCGTGACTGAAATTACAGTGCTCGCCCTGTGTGATGAGAGAAAGCCTAGTCATTCACGGTGCCTTCAGCACCAGCATTTCCTATGGCACTATGCATTACACATGGAGGTTGAAGTAGCCAGGACGTCCTCTGCAACAAAGGGACCATCTATTCATGCCACAATGTATAAGGGGGCCCCATACTCTATGCACACTCTGCCTGTCTGTTAAGAGCAATCCTCCTGCGATTGCACAAAATAAAAAAAACATACTGAAAACAACTTAACATTGAATATTCTGAGCCTCAAGTAAAGTGGGCTCATCCACTTCAAAGGCTATGATGTTACCACTAAGCTACTCACCCAGCCCACTTTAAACAACAATAATAATAATAAATGTATGGGGTGTGTGGTGAAGACTTACTCATGTCCAAGTTGCAAAGCCAGTACAACCAACCTCACACTGACGAGATCCACAAGGTCGGAACAGTCTGCCTGTGGGTGGGTTTATTGGTTTTGCATCTCATCCCAGGCTATGTTTAAAAGCTGTGTTTAAAGCAGCATGCATTGGCTTAAGGGTTTAAGGGTGTGCTCATTTGCATGTAATTTCCCAGAATCCCTTGCTGCAGCGGTAGCACTGTATGCTAGGAGATAATGGTGAAAAGAAGGGTTGCAGACCTGTCTTAGACGTGTGAATGTGCTCACAAGTAATAATTTTATATGCTATATGGTGGAGGGTTTTTAGTCACCTTTTCATCCATCATAACCTAAATAATATATAATTGTAAAAATAATTAACTGCCGGTGGGCCCATGGGATACCAGGCAACTTAGGAAGACGCCTTACCCAGGTACACCGGCCTTCCACAAAGTACTTGCAGATGACTTTCCCTTTCTTGTCTGCACGATGGTGCGGCTTCTCATAGTCATTTCTATACATTCCTCCATCCTACAAGAGGAGAAAGAGCGGATTAGGACAAACAGCTGTGGAACCTTGTCTATTAGTTCAAATAAATCCTTCACTGCACTACATCTGTGTTACAGTGTTCACCTGACCTGTGTACAGAACATTGTTAATTTAATAACACATTACTCTGCTGTAGCAATACATTTTACAATATGCTTTCTGACTGAGCCTCCAGGGATGAAGACGATTAATGCAGCTGCCCATTTCAAAGCAAACTATTTAACCATCTCTTTGGAGATGTGTGTTTTGTTCAACTGTGTGTGGGTAGTTGCATTTCAAAAATATATGTATTTTACAACAGGAAAATAGGTTGTTGAAAGTCTGATTTCATCTGCAAGAGGCTTAAATTTGCAATCTGAAAATCTTGCTACATCATAGAATCATTCTTAGTTTATTGTTTTTTCTCTGTTGAAAGCTATGAATGTTTAAAAGTGGAACAGAGAGCCGTCATATTGTAACTTTTGTGGTCTTGATTTGGATCAATACAGTTTTGCCTAAACAAAAAATAAATAAAAGAGACTCCTGAGAGATTCAAACGTCAGTAATATGGTTGTATATGTTGTTTGAACAAATATACTTTTTGGATTGGAGGTGTGCCTGAGGAACGTGAGCCATATTACGACACTGGAGTGATGTCATTCATGGTATTAATGGCGTTCCAGGTATTCGACATCAATGGCATTTTATGCAACTTGTAACTCTCAAAAAATGGCAGGAAGATAAATTGTCAAACTAAATGATTTAGTGGTAGAGATACTTTTAACACTGCGGATACATCACTGCTAAAAGGAACAAAGTCTTAAATGCAAAGTTGATATTAAAATCACACCCTGTAAAACACTCACTTCCGGCTGTCATCAAATGGTCCCTGTAACACGCAGTCATAAATGACAGGCGGTGACTGGTAGACAGCAGCGAGATGCCGAACACTGCACATGGCGGCATACAGAGGAAAACTATGAAATCCATTACTTGGGATGGATTATTATATTGGTAATTAGTCATATATAAAGCACACAACTATTACCTTATATTAAAATAGAAGGGAGTAGCCTGTATATTTCACATGTATTGTATTATTGTATGAGACATGAAATGCTGGTATTAACAACTCACTCCCATGTCCTCATCATAGTAATCATCCTCATCGTTTCCTTTGCCTCTGCTACGTCCTCTCCCTCGCCCCATCCCCTTGTAACCTCTTCCGCGAGGGCCCCGACCTCGGCCTCTATGGAAACCTGCAAGCATGAGAACATAAATATCAAACTTCTGCGATGTTCAAATAGAGCCGCCCGCTCAGACATTTATGTTAAAGCTATAATCGTCTGCAAAAAAAATTAACAAACAACATTATGTTTGTCTCTCTCTGTGTGTGTGTGCCTGTCTCTCTGTGTGTGCCTGTGTCTCTGCTGTGCAACACAAATTGTATATATATATATATATATATATATATATATATATATATATATATACATACACACAGAGTTCGACAATCCTATACATTTACTCGGCCGGGGGGGTGGATTTAACCCCCGGGCGTGTAAATATTGGGCCAAGCAGCACACGTGTTTTTTTTTTAAATTTCCCGCTCAAATTTCCCCCGTTCGCGCCAATTTCTTTTTTTTAAAAATAAATAAATAAGTAATCTGCCTCCCTGATTGGCCTGACGGGAGGAAGAGGGCCGGCTGGCAGCTCTGGGTCAGCCCCTCCCCCTGCACCCGATGCCAGCTTGCTGCCCGGGGTGGAATGTAAGCTGGGAGGGGGAGTCCCCGGATGTAGGCTGGGAGGGGGGGTCCCCGGATGTAGGCTGGGAGGGGGGGGGGTCCCCGGATGTAGGCTGACATTTACACACACACACACGTAACAAGGACTAATTGTAGTATAATGTAATACAATAAATTCATTTATGTCAAAAACGAATGTTGTTCTGGCTAGGAATTTATTAAATGTATTTTATTTATATATTTTATAGTGGGGTTGGGGGCGGGACTAGGGTGGGGTTGGGGGCGGGACTAGGGCGGGGTTAGGGGCGGGACTAGGTGGCGAGTAGATTTTTTGGTTGGGCGAGTAGATTTTTGGGTGATTTGTCGAACACTGTATACATATATATATATATATATATATATATATATATATTATTTGGGGGGGCGGGTTATCATAAATTAAATCGTTCAAGGGAACCTTCCACTGTGCCTTAAGCGAAAGTGTTCGACCAGTGTATAATTCAGAAGCTTTAGATAACTCAAACACATATGTATGCCGGGTATTTCCCAAAGAGCCTGTCTCTCTGTGTGTGCCTGTGTCTCTGCTGTGCAACACAAATATATATATATATATACAGTGGTTGACAAATCACCAAAAAATCTACTCGCCACACAAAAAAAATCTACTCGCCACCTAGTACCAAACGTGTGCTGCTTGGGCCAATATTTACTCGCCCGGGAGTTAAATCCACTCGCCCGGGGCGAGCAAATGTATAGGTTTGTCGAACACTGTATATATATATATATATATATATATATATATATATATTATTTGGGGGGGGGGGTTATCATAATAAATTTAATCGTTCAAGGG
The DNA here is from genome assembly GCF_040206685.1 of Ascaphus truei. NCBI lineage: Eukaryota > Metazoa > Chordata > Amphibia > Anura > Ascaphidae > Ascaphus > Ascaphus truei. The sequence continues at coordinate 11,779,218 of NC_134489.1, forward strand.
AACTTTCCACTGTGCCTTAAGCGAAAGTGTTCGACCAGTGTATAATTCAGAAGCTTTAGATAACTCAAACACATATGTATGCCGGGTATTTCCCAAAGAGAAAGGAAAAAGAATGAATGGGTTCAGAAGCAAACACAAATCTGTGACATCACACAGGTGAACAAATTAAAATGGAAGTGGGCCGGAGACATGGCAAGAAGAAATTACTATCATTGCACAAAGATGGCACTCGACTGGACTCCAAAGGGATTCCAAAAGACGACGACCAAAAAGTAAGGTGTGTGGGTGAAAGTAGGAATTTTTTTCAGCAATGCGGAAAAGACACTTGCAATTGCATTACATGAAAGACCATTGGGAAGGAATTTTATCCGCCAGTGGATCGAAAAGAGCTGAAGAAGATGATTATCTATCTATATATCACACACAAATCTGTGTGCAGGGGTCTCAGCCAATACATTCGTAGTAAAATCACTTCCCCCTTGCAGCTCTCATGTAACAAGGTGTTCCACGACCATGTACAACGCCTCGAAGACATTTATAATAACATATTTCAGCTCACCTCGACCTCTACCATCCTTTGGCTTCCGGTACTGGTTAAGATCCTTGGAATAGTTGTCATACTCCTCATCTCCCATAGGCTCCTCAATGTCACAATACTGCAACGTAAGTGAGCATGCAATCAGGATATATAGGCAGACAATGCAGCCAATCCGAACACAGGCACAAATAAGATCAGAGACCAAAGGCATGTAGTACAAAAATGACAGAGCAACCAATCAGAATTAAGCACAGCTGAATGTATCCAATCAGAATGAAGGTACAAAAAAAGCTTTAAAGAAGGCAGCCAATCAAAATATTGTCACGGGTTAGTGCTGCCACTTTTGAAACAGACCAAGAAAACAAATAGCTACAGTGAATTTTATTCAGGGGAATTTTAAATCATAGGGAGCTGGATGTTTCGGTGCAATCTGACATCCTCTGTTTGTTTTGCACCTTTGAAGGGCTATCCGGCACACATGGCTCTAAATAACTTTTTTTGTACTTACTTCCATTTCTTCATCATACATCTCTTCTTCCTCTGGGTGCTCCTCCCCTGGGCATCCTCTCCCTCTCCCACCTCTCCCCCTATAACCTCCTCTTCCTCTCATCATACCACGGCCTCCACGCCCTCGCGGCCCCTTCCCTCGCCCTCTCATGCCTAAAAAAAAAAAGTGACAAATAATATTGCGATCTTGCTCATTTAAAAATCTTCAGTTTCCACATTTTTTTTAAGCCGAAAAAAAAACTTTACTCCTACACTGGCAGAGTGAAGTGCAAAGTATTGCTTTGTAACACGTTGCAAGCTCTTGCGGCAGCAAAGGGATTAGGAGGGATTTGCTATATATACACACAATTTGGTGGCAGATGAGAAGCACTTGGCAAACCTATCTGTTGCAGAACCTCAGACCCTATTGTTTCCGCGGCTTTCTTTCATACTGTATTTAGGATAGCATTGTCTATCCACGAGCATTTTGAATTCCCTTACTGTATCTGCCTCTACCATCTGTTGGGGCGGGGGGGGGGGGGGGGGGAGGGGGTTATTCCACAAGTCACCCACCCATTCAGTGAAGCATTCACTTTCCACGTGACAGTAACTGGTACTCAGAAGAACAATGACATTATTGCCCAATAACAGAGTAACCCACCAGTGTATTATATATCAACACGTTAACCACGGCACCACACTTCTCCCTGCACAGGATGTATTTTCTTCCTAAACGCAGCGTTAAGTAGGCTGTTTGGGTATTTCCCAGCCCCCTCTGCTTCCTCCCTCCATTCAGCACTTCCCATCCCACTATCATTTCACTGGATACCATTCCTATTCATTTCCCCACCGGCTTTTGACTCATCAGCAATGACAGCGCGTGGGGGAGACACGGGAGAGGAGGAGAGCGCATGGGGGAGACACGGGAGAGGAGAGCGCGTGGGGGAGACGCGGGAGAGGAGGCGAGCGCGTGGGGGAGACACAGGAGAGGAGAGCGCGTGGGGGAGACGCGGGAGAGGAGGAGAGCGCGTGGGGGAGACGCGGGAGAGGAGGCGAGCGTGTGGGGGAGACACGGGAGACGAGGAGAGCGCGTGGGGGAGACGCGGAGAGCGCGTGGGGGAGAAGCTGGAGAGGAGGCGAGCTCTTGGGGGAGACACAGGAGAGGAGGCGAGCGCGTGGGGGAGACACAGGAGAGGAGGAGAGCGCGTGGGGGAGACGCGGGAGAGGAGGCGAGCGTGTGGGGGAGACACGGGAGACGAGGAGAGCGCGTGGGGGAGACGCGGAGAGCGCGTGGGGGAGAAGCTGGAGAGGAGGCGAGCGCTTGGGGGAGAAGCTGGAGAGAAGGAGAGCGCGTGGGGAGAAGCGGGAGAGGAGAGCGCGTGGGGAGAAGCTGGAGAGGAGGAGAGCGCGTGGGGAGAAGCTGGAGAGGAGAGCGCGTGGGGGAGAAGCGGGAGAGAAGGAGAGCGCATGGGGAGAAGCTGGAGAGGAGGAGAGCGCGTGGGGAGAAGCTGGAGAGGAGGAGAGCGCGTGGGGGAGACGAGCGCGTGGGGGAGACGCTGGAGAGGCGAGCGGGGGAGACGCTGGAGAGGAGGCGAGCGCGTGGGGGAGAAGCTGGAGAGGAGGCGAGGGCGTGGGGGAGAAGCTGGAGAGGAGGCGAGCGCGTGGGGGAGAAGCTGGAGAGGAGGCGAGCGCGTGGGGGAGAAGCTGGAGAGGAGGCAAGCGCGTGGGGGAGAAGCTGGAGAGGAGGCGAACGCGTGGGGAAGAAGCTGGAGAGGAGGCGAGCGCGTGGGGGAGAAGCTGGAGAGGAGGTGAGCGCGTGGGGGAGAAGCTGGAGAGGAGGCGAGCGCGTGGTGGAGAAGCTGGCGAGCGCGTGGGGGAGAAGCTGGAGAGGAGGCGAGCCCGTGGGGGAGAAGCTGGAGAGCGCGTGGGGGAGAAGCTGGAGAGGAGGCGAGCCCGCGGGGGAGAAGCTGGAGAGGAGGAGAGCGTGTGGTCAAGAAGCTGAGAGGAGAGCGCGTGGGGGAGAAGCGGGAGAGGAGAGCGCGTGGTGAAGAAGCGGGAGAGAAGGTGAGCGCGTGGGGGAGAGAAGGTGAGCGCGTGGGGGAGAAGAGGGAGGAGAGCGCGTGGGGGAGAAGCTGGAAAGGAGGAGAGCGCGTGGGGGAGAAGCTGGAATTGGAGGAGAGCGCGTGGGGGAGAAGCTGGAGAGGAGAGCGCATGGGGGAGAAGCTGGAGAGGAGAATGCGTGGGGGAGAAGCTGAAACTGGAGGAGAGAAGCTGGAGAGGAGGAGAATGTGGGTGAGAAGCTGGTGATGATGGAGCGTGTGGGTGAGGAGGGGAACATGTGGGGGAGAAGCTGGAGAGGAGCGGGGCATATGGGGAGAAGCTGGAGAGGAGGGAAACGTGGGGGAGAAGCTGGAGAGGAGGGGAGCATATGGAGAGGAAGGGGGAATGTGAGAAGAAGGTAGCGAAGAGGAGAACATGTGGGGGAGAAGCTGGCAAGGAAGGCAGCATGTGCAGTAGAAGCTGGAGAGGAGCATATGATAGAGAAGCTGGAGATGAAGGAGCGTGTGGGCGAGAAGCTAGAGATGAAGGAGCGTGTGGGCGAGAAGCTGGTGAGGAGGGAAGCATGTGTAGGAGAAGTTGGAGGGTGTGGAAGGAGGGGAGCATGTGGGGAGAAGCTGTTGAGGAGAAGAGCATGTTAGGGAGAAGCTGGAGAGGAGGGGAGCAAGTAGAGAAGCTAGAGAGGATGAGAGCATGTGTGGAAGAAACTGGAGACGAGCATGTGGGGGAAAAGCTGGAGATATGGGGAGCATCAGGGGGAGAAGCGAGAGGGGAGCATGTGGAGAGGAGCAGAGGGTGTGGGGGAGTATCTGGTGAGGAGGGGAGCATGTATGGAGAAGCTAGTGAGGAGGGGAACATGTTGGGGAAAAGCTGGCGAGGAGTGGAACATGTGGGGGAGAAGCTGGCGAGGAGGAGAGTGTGTGGGGGAGACGGTAGTGAGGAGGGGAGCATGTGTGGGAGAAGTTGGAAGGGAGGATGTGGAGAGGACGGGAGCATGTGGGGGAGAAGCTGGAGAGGATGGCAGCAGGTGGTGGAGAAGGTGGAGAGGAGGGGGTCATATGGGGGAGAAGCTGGAGGAGGGGGCATGTGTGCGAGAAGCTGGTGAAGAGGGGAGCATATCGGAGAGAAGCTGGTGAGGAGGCAGGCATGTGGGAGAGAAGCTGGAGAGGAGGGGAGCATGTGGTGGAGAAGCTGGAGAGGAGGGCAGCATGTGGGGGAGAAGCTGGAGAGGAGGGCAGCATGTGTGCGAGAAGCTGGTGAAGAGGGGAGCATATCGGAGAGAAGCTGGTGAGGAGGCAGGCATGTGGGAGAGAAGCGGGAGAGGAGGGGAGCATGTGGACAAGAAGTTGGTGAGGAGGAGAGCATGTATGGGAGAAGTTGGAGGGGAAGGTGTGAAGAGGAGCATGTGTGGAGAAGCTGGAGAGTACGTTTGCTGCTGTAATAGGTTGACTGCAACGGATTTCAATGGTAAACAAACTTTGCAGGGTTTTTTCAAACTATATCGAATATATATGGATGATCAGACATGTTTTTGTTTGCCCTCAAAGCCCTAGCTAATTTAATCGCTGTTGTCAAATAATTAAGAAGCCACCAGTTGATTTGCTGGTACCCAGTGTTATCGGACAAAAAACAAAACATAACATTTTCACAAGATACAAAAAAGGTACAGGCAGTCCTCGGTTATCCGACACAATGCGTTACTCAAAATGGCGTTGGATAGCGAAACGTTGTAAAGCGAAACACGTTTTCCCATAGGAACACTGTTTAAATGAAAGGTTCCGTTCCTGCAGGCATTTTTAATGCTAAAATACATCAAATATTTTATGCAGACAATAAGATATGCAGCACACACATAAATTATATAGTGTATATACTGTATTATATATATAATATAACATAATATATAATATCATATAAAAATATAATATATTATATAGTATAATATAGTATAATATATATTATACACATAAACAACTTTGAAAAGCGTCGTAATAGCATTGGATAAGCCATTTTGGCGTTGTAAAAATGAATATAGGTATGCATTGCATAGTGTTGGATAAGCCATTCGTTGTAAAGCGAAGCGTTGTAAAACGAGGACTGCCTGTAAGACAGTTACTTTAAGGGGGATTTAATCTTTCCAAGCAGCCGATTACCCTGATAAGCCATTAAAAAAAGATTTGTCTGACCCGCTGCTTAGTACTACCCCTTTTAACCCTTGGTTGCCCAAGACGTAGGCACTACTACACCATGGGGTCTGGCACTCCAGGGGCCTCATTACCTAGTGGCTACATCATGCCGGCAGAGCGCTCGTTTTCTAGGGGATATTGCGTCCTGAGCTACACGCGATCTGATGTGCAGGGAAATAAGAGGACTCCTGTTACATTTCCGGGTTACGGGAGGCCGCAATCACGTGATACCGCCGAGTAGGGGTCTGAGGGGCCGTGGAACTCTGGTGAAGGTCTGCTCTGGTGCTCAAGGGGTTAAATGTTGGTGGAAGTCACCAACTGCAAGCAGCCCGGTCCTGCTTTATGATAATTTGCACATTGCCGTACCTCTCCCTCGGTGGTTGCCCTCCTTGGCTCTCCTGTACTGGTTCAACTCCTTGGCGAAGTCGTCATAGTCCTCCTTCCCCATGTCCTCCCCCTCGTCGCCTTCGTATTCCCCGTACTGATCATTCTCGTAGTCATCGTACATGCCGTAGTTCTTGTTCTCCATCTTGGAGTAGCTCTTCTTCGGCATTGGGGCATTGTGCTGGGGTGGAGGTGGGTACGGCGGGTGAGGCTGAAACGAACACACACACCTTCATTTCATGCAAACTGTGGCTGCACAATTCTGTTCTCCGGCAGTATAAATGAGGGCAGCTATCTTAGTACAATACTGTTATTATGAGAAGGCATCTTTCACAATGCCAAGAAAGATACACACACACACACACACAACACACAACACACAACACACAACACACAACACACAACACACAACACACAGCTCGAGCACGGAACTTTTAATACATCTTTCACAATGCCATTTGTATTTTCAGAAAAAGTGTGTGAGGGGAAAAACTCCAATAAAGAAATATTGAAAGAAGAGAGATATAGATAAAACATATTTCCATATCTGATATTTGTATGAAGGTGTAAGGTGTTGCATATGATATTTCTATTGAAGAGCAACTCCAAGTTATGTAGGAATGTAAGGAGCAGAGCTTAATTTTGGAACACTTTTCATACACGGCCATATAATAGTAGGGTCTTCTTAAACTCATCCCATTGTGTAACACACCTAGGCCCAGATTCACTTTACAGCTTTACAACTCAAATGAATGGGCATTTAGGCGTGATCAGGCTTAGCACACTTTAATGAATCTGGGCCTGAGCCGGCTATCAGTTCTGCGTTTTCCTGGTAAAGTGTAGCACGTGGACATTCTATTGCAGGCTTTGGGCCCGTTTCTAAATTTTTTTTTACTGTATAATACACAGCAAGGAACATAAGGTTTCTAATCTGCTTTCAAGGGCATCACATCGAGCTCACTTTTGAAGTAGTCTCATTTTGGGGGGAAACTGCACATATAAAAAGGAAAGTCCCAATTCCATGAAGATTCCCTCAGAATTGGATGTGTACTCACCGGCGGGTACGGGGGGCTGTACTCTCTGTATTTCCTGTGCCCCTTCTCGCTGGGACTGAAGTCAGAATCATCGCTGTAGTCTGAGAAGTCTTCGCTGGAGGATGCGTGACGCTGGGGGCGAACAGCAAAGGCACGTTATGGTACGCATGTGTAACACTCCTGTTACTTCCCTGCGTGATCACAACCAGTGACCGACCATGTCTATTACAGCAGCAGCCTTTGCAGTGAGTCATTGCTGCTGCAGCAGCTGTACAGCTCTACTGATATCAATGCTGCTGTCTGTAATAAATTATCCCAGGCCGGATAGCACCAGGAGAGATGCAACACATTTTGTTCAGCGAGTCCCACAGAGATACAGAAAGTGTAATGAGGGGCACAGAGGGACCAGTATCCAGAGAGAGGGGGTTAGAGTGACAGAGAGAAACTACATCAACAACCCAACAAATATATACCACTATTTAAAAAAATGTATCTCATTGGATTTTTGTGTGAGAGACCAACTCACAAACGTTGGTCACCTTGCTTTCTCCAAGACTGAAGATCCGAAAGCCTAAACAATCCCTTTAGGGAGAAGACAATGTTAAATGTTTGGGAACCTCTACAGTGAAAGGATAATAAGAGCTCTCATGCCTCATACTGTACATGCCTGGTTCTGAACTAAAGGGTGATTTGCCAGAGGGCACACCCCAGGAGAAAGCAACAGACGCTGTAATTAAACCTATGAGCTTATGTATTAAAAGCCATAACTACAATAAGGTACCTTAACCCCAACACCGCAACATATTGCATTGTAGTGTATTGTAACAATAATATGTTGTTCTTAGCCTACGCAGAGCTGTATATTAAATTTTGCAGGTACAACGGGTCCCTGCCCTGTAGAGCTTATAATCTAATGTTGTTGGCCTGAAGCGCAGGCAGATAAAGGGCCTTGCACAAGGTCACAATTATACCTTGTGCTTGGATTTCCTCTTTTTCTTTGCTCTCCTCTTCTCCTTCTCTTTCTCCTTCCTCCGTTTCCTTTTCATCCTGCGGTGCGTCTTCTCCTCATCCGAGTCGCTGTGATGTTTCTCTCCCTTCTCACGCGGCCCCTGCGCCTCTGACGCATCGCGGCCCCCTTCCTCTCCTCCGTCGTCCTCGAGCTCTCCCTCTTCCAGCTCGCCGTCCTCCCTGATGTGGGGAGAAAAAGATGGAAGTCAGCCAGGAGACTGTCATGGCCTTTCCATGCACCCACTACTCTTTCGGTGAAGAACTTCCACAGGTTTCTCATGAGCCTACCCACCAGCTTCAGAGCAGGACATTAGTTCCCATAAAGGGTGGTGGATTCATGAAATAGCCTCCCAACAGAGATGGTAAGAGGCTAACATTGTGGGAATTCAAAGCTGGTTGGGATAGATGTAAGGCGATCATAAATATATATATATAAAAAGCCAAGCATCAAATATGGTCTGACGTTTTAGAACTGATAGAAAAGTGGATCAAATTATCTGGCATCAAATTCTATGTTGCTATGTTATAAAAGTGCCCATAAAAAGAAAAAACAATGGTAGTTACATGTTTAAAGAGTTAAATATAGGTAATTGATTACTTTTTTCCTTTAAAAATCCAAAATCCACCCCCCGCCATATCACTCATTTGTAGACCTCAATGGCAAAAAAAATATTAGGTTCCAAAGAAACCAAAACAGACAAATGTTTACTTAAAGGCTGAATACATTTGAGAATGAAGGACATTGTGATGCTGTTTTCTGCAAACTAACAGCTACACTCTGCAGCAACATGCATCCCCGACACCCATAATCCGTCACATTGGAACTGGCGATTTCAATTAGCCCTGAGCTCTGCTTTAGTAATACATTACTAGGGCGTGAAAATAACTAATCATTTTTTCGATGGCCTTCCAGTTAGGTTATTCCAATTTACACTTTCACCACCGATAAGCTTACGTTGATCTCCCAAAATTAAAATGTCAAATAGTTCTCATAATTTGTGGTCTTCAGGTATTTAATTCACTTATAGATGGACATAACAAGTGGCCTCAAGCGACTGTCTGCTGGTCAATAATTTGCACATAATAAGCTGCTGTTGCACGCCTTGGAGTACAAAGTTAGGAGAAGGACTACAACTCCCAGCATGCCATGCTCTTAAGGAAGGGTTTTACTGCAGAGACTCTTCCAAGAACTGTCGGGTAAGAGCTGCTTCTGCGTAAACGAATGACATCAGTAGATGTTCGGTGTGTGTCAATATTAGTTTGTCAGACAACAGATCCTCTAAAACATCTACTGGCAAATTCGGCTCAGACAGGGAAGGGGTTAAAATTCACTTTGCTTGCTGCACACTGGATGCAAATCACGTCTATGTAAATGGCAATAAATGATGAATAGGCAGTCAGAAAATCTATTGCTCTCCCAGGCTCACAAACAATAGCCCACTTCATGCAACAAGCCAGAGGAAATACACACATGCTACACAGTATTTAAAGCAGCAATCCCACCCAATCTTAACACTGGGGGGTGGGCGGGGTTTACTACATGATTTGAACTGAGGGGGGCAGTCCTCCTGAGCCGTCTACCACCGTATTTCAGGCCCTGGGTACCCCTCGGCATCCAAGATACTTAGAAGTTTAGTGCCGATGTTACTTCCTGGACATTGAAACTATTGTCAAATAGGAAGCCACAACATGAACCCCTCAACGTTGTAGCTTCCTGATGGCCCATCAGACCTGTGAGATTTGGCAGCCATTTTGTCTTCTCTAAAGGGGAGGAAAGAACCAGCAACTAAACCAATAAGTATCTTGGCAACGGGGTGGTCACGGATTGGAAAATAGTGAGATTCAGCTACAGAGGATGCACCGGTCGAATTAAAATATATATTTTTTTTATACGGTAGATTGTATTTCTTTGTATTTCTGCTTTAAGCACCACGGATTCTTCAATAAACTTTCGGCTATTTTGCCCTGAAGCCAAAACCGAGTTAAACTTTAGTTACAATGGTACCCATACAGTCAGTTAGCACAACTTTCCCAAACCCCTTAGATATTTGCTGGAGGATCATTACATTGTTTTTGAGCAAGGAAGAAATGAATTAACTCCTCCGATGCCAGCGACACATTGCTAAGCAATTGCTGACATCAGAGTTAATAACTGGGGTATTTACTCATTTTGGTTGCCTTTACAACCTTTGATGCCAGAGAGGCCTGCTGTGAGTTGATGGCCACTCTAGGGCCAAAAGCATGCAATGCTTTCTAAAAAATGTCATCCGTGGATGCCTACCCCAGTGGTTTCCAACCTTTTTTTGGTTAAGGAACCCTATAATTATATGTGATCTTCTGTGGAACCCCAACCCTCTCTAATAATGTGTCCGAGATCAGATGCACTGTAAATTCTTCTGTATTTGGTATAGTTTTCGAATGACCTGAAAATTGCAGGGAACCCTTTAGGGATGCCCGGGGAACCCTGGTTGGAAAACACAGGACTACCCTAATCCCTTTAGTGCCACAGGCACCTTCTACACTTTATTATTCGGCCCTTTAGCCCATACGACAGCGGTGTGCAAACTGGTTGCACGCTAGATTTTCAGGGGGGATGGGGCAACACAGTTATAAAGGTCCCGCGCCGCCCCCCCCCCCCCGGTATTTAAATTAAATGCCAGGGAACCGCCCGAGGCCTCTATAAGGCCTCGGACATGGTAGCATTGACAGCGCTGACGCTCATGAAGGAATTTTTTTCTGTCCCTGCATGAGCGTAAGCGTGCGCGCTTGTGTGCCGGGCGGGAGGCGGAGCTAGCACACCACGTCACGGACTGCCATTGGCTTTTGGCAGTCACGTGACCGGCCCTCCGCTTCCCTCAGCGGGAAAACTTACATTTTTCCCTGTCGGCTGCAATTCCACACGCCCCCGCAAGCGCCGACTAAAGCCGCGCTGATAGGGATAAGGTTTCCCCTCAGCGCGGCTCAGCATGGTTTTTTTGACTATGGCCCTGGCCGAATACATTTACCTTCCAGCGACGCGTCATCCTGATAACCCGGCATACCCCTGCCATACAACAGCCTTCGTGTAAACTATTTTTACATAAAACTGCATTTTATTTCCTATTATTCTACAGAAGGTAAACCAATAAAGTCGACCTTTGGCTCAAGGAAAAATCACGATGAGAGGGGCTGTTCCTCACATCAACACTATTACAGCAGTGGCCCACTCCAGTCCTCAAGGGCCACCAACAGGACAGGTTAAGGATATTCCTGCTTCAGCACAAGTGGCTCAGTCTCAAAGACTGAGCCACCTGTGCTGAAGCAGGAATATCCTTACCACCTGACTTGTTGGTGGCCCTTGAGGACTGAAGTTGACCACCGTTGCTCTATTACATCTACATTCCTCTTCTGATCTTAACTGGGCCCTGATCACTGCAGCACTAGAGTCTTTGCTCCGTTAGGTCTGAGCTCCTAACTAGCTAAAGCTACATGTATTGTATGTTCTGTGATCAGAGAGCTATTCGCATCTAGGCTTTAGGGCATAAGGATTATATCAAGATATCAATCGTAACTTGTGAAACAACCATTACAAATAGTCATGTGTTAGTGCTGAGGGCTTTCAAATGATTGCTAAATTGGTACATGTTGGTTATATGGGGCTATACCTTTAAGACATCAAAAAGAATGCAGGAGACCAAGTCATGCTAACATCTGTGCTGGTAATACTTTCATTATTAGGCATCCCTTTCAATTAGCAGCATTAATGGTTACAGAAACCTACTGAGGCTTGCTAGTCTCTCAGGGTTTTAGAAGGATGGCTGTTTTTAAGACAAATGAAAAACCTTATTAAACAATTCCCCTATCCGTGTATTATGTGGCTTCCCTATGGCTTTTGATCTTAGTTGCATTGAAGGGTATAGGGACCTAACACACCATAGCTCTCTCTCTTGCTCTTTTATCACTATGCTGCACAGAGGACTTCCTCATGCTGGAGAAGATTTTAGTCTAATTCATTTTAAAAGAAGCTGAATGCAACCTGGACTTACATTGAAAATGCTTGGAACAGTGACCCCTGACCTATTGTGCTTTTGTTAATTGTGCTTTTCGTTATTGTCTAGTATTGTAATGCACTGCGGAACAAATCGACACATTATAAATAAATGAGTAGAACAACTTTTTCTAGCACTGGGAAGTGGACGCACAGAATATTCAACAAGGGCCTTAAATGGAATGTGTGTACTCAGGCTGAATGTGAGCTGTGTATGATGACATACCATAACTAGGAGTCTTTACAACCATATGCCCTTGGATTATGTACAAGGACGAGGGGTTGTGTTTGCACTGTGTAGTAGCATGCTTCACTTTACATCCCCAACCATGTGGGAGAACAGTTCTTGGATTCTGACAGTTCACAAACATTTGACATTATTCCCTTTGACAGGTGGAGGGGGAAAGAAAGGAATTGGCTGGGGAAATGGTTTATGTTATGGGGAAATGGTTTAGGTTATGGGCCACTTACTCGTGGAAATACAGGTAAAGGGATACACAGCACCATCATTCTGGCTTTGTTTAAACACTGCAGACAAACCAGACATTGTGGTTTATACGACATAAAAGCAGAACTATAAGTTGGTTGGAGGGGGGCATGATGCTTTGTATTAGGATGTCGAGAATTGCTACCCACCAACTGCTTCCCACAGCTTCTCCTCCTTCAGAAATTAACCACATTGCTGCAAGAGACCTAGAGAAGGGTTTAAAATATAACTAGCTAAATCCGCAGAGCGTTGCCCTTCATGCAATATTGATTTTGTACAATGTCAGCTACCATTCCCCCAATAATATCAACAAATAAGGAGTTTGCTGTGGGAGGGAGCTTGAGGGAAGCAGAGCTGGGAGCATCAAATGTAATTATTGTAGTTCAGAAATAATATCTTTGGGACTTCATAGAGGAGCAATTTGGGAGGGTAAAAAAGATTTAGCAAGACTTTGCTTTATACTGCTGACTGTTTATATTGCAAGAACATTTGGCAGTTGATGGCCCCCTTATAGTTCTGCAATAAGAAACATGCTCCCACAATATGATTAGACATCTTTCTGGAAAGGTATACAGATACAACAAATAAGTAAACATGGGAAGGATGTTGATTCAGAGATGGACATATGTCTTTTTTCAAACTCGGCTATTATGTAACAAGGGTCCTTGGGTAGGGGGTGAAATAGGGATACCAAGATCCTGGTTAAATTGGCAGCTCTGCCTTCTTTGCATGTCACTAGTTGTACCTAAAATATCAATGACATCCAAGGCCGACTGATACTAATATCACAATTAAAAAAATGAAATAACAACTTGGTCATTTTTTTATTTTCACAGTATTACTTTTACATCAGTATATTGTTCAGCTCGTCTCACTTTTAGGCTTTAAATGCAAAGGGTTAATAGGGACCTGATTCAATCTTTGCATAAACGGTCTTCACAACTGTAGTAGCTACAGTGAAGAAACCGCCATGGGAAATACGTTTGAGACTATACAGATATTATAAGGAAGACGCAATGTATAATGTATTTAAATCACTAGTCCTACGAATACTGTATATACAATGTAGTTGCTGTGAGGCTCTCAAAGTAACATATGTTTTTAAATAATTTTTATAACTTAAGATGCATTTAAACCTCAACGTAATGCGAACCCACGGCAGTGAAATGGTTACTGGCCTAAGAGTTTTGTTAAAGTTGCCATCTGAGAAAGGATGAAACTAACCTTTTTTTGTTTATTGCTATTCAATGACTCCCCATGCTCTGGAACATGTAAACTTGGTTCATATCAATGGGGTAGATTGCTTCACAACATATTGAAGAGGCCTGGAGCTCTTAAAGCAGCAGTTCAAGCAATATCCTACATGTGTATTTTTTTTATTTTAAATAAATCAGTTCTGTACTATGAGAAAATACTTGTGGCATAAAAAAAATGTTTTAAAGACAGGAGAACGGATCGATCTGCAGCTTAGCTAATCACTTGTCAGTGTGCAGATTGTATTCATGCACTTATTGAAAGGGGAAAATATATATATATATATATATATATATTTATTTTAACGGCAGCTTGAACTGCGTTCCCATGTTTTTTCTGCCAGCCAGTGTCCCATTATGTCCTCCCAAAATAATGTATTTTCCAGTTGGGGTTATAGAGCATTAGGTGCAGCTATTAACATGAAGCTCTCATTGGGGGGGTTGGGCCTTTATTTCCAGAGCACCAGAAACTATGGATGTGGTCATATGCGTTACTTAACCACTTAAAAACATTTTCAAAATGCAATGGGATTCAGTTTGCAATATATTTGACCATATCAGGTACGTTTTTAGGGGAGGGGGTGAAACTAAATGTCATTTCACAGGAATTGCAGTGACTATAGTAGCGTTCTGCTTGCCAGAAGACGGTTTTGGTTACTAACTCGCTTCGCTGCCAGAGGGGCTTGCATTGGCCATCTGGCAGCAAAGAGGTTAAACTATGGTAGACCAATACAATCACGTAGTTGTGAATGAAATACTTCGAACAATACTGTTATTAGCACTCATTTGTGAATTAGACATCTATATATAATCAAAACAATGCTCCTTGTGCAACTGTAAAACAGGAGGTGCATTTTTAGTGGGACTGCATCATTAAATCTGGGGTTTTTAGCTGACAAGGTCGTGAGCATCGAGGGTTATCTTAACCCTACCATGTGATTTCAGTAGCCAAACCTGATATGGCTGTTTAGAACTTAACACCACGTCAGTCTGGGCGTTGCCTTATCCTAGTCACGCGATAGCCCTGAAAACAATCTTCTAATGTTTCTGCCACCTATGTACAGAAATGTGGCTACAATTACACCGTAACAGGGCTGATGGTGTACTTGTAACCCTTTACTTCCTACAGGGGAGTGAAAAACATTGAGCTACTAGTACCTTCAGCACAAAGGGTCAAGGCATTAAAACCACACAGAAAATGTGATACAATGCAGAAGAATCATTTATAGGGCACTTCCTTGAGTTTTTCTGGGTTTGTTTCCCTTCTGTGCAATATTTATATTCCTTAACAAAATAGTATATCTATCCCACTACATGTATAATTTTTTTAAATAATAATCACCAGGTTAAAATAGGTTACTTCTATGGAACTAGTAAAAATGTAGCCAATAAAATATTGGTTTTGACAGGTTCAAAACATATTGTATAACACCACTTTTCCCAGGGGGGGGGGGGGGGGAGAGAGAGGTGTGGGTGTGTGTATATATATATATATATATATATATATATATATATATAAAATTATATCTGACAGTTTATTACTGTAAGAGTATGTACAAAAATAAATATTTACTGGGTAATAGGTGTTCCATGTTTTATGGGGCAGAAACTGCAATTACAGTAAATGGCATAATGCAATTTTTTTTACATGGCAAGCAGTCACTACAAATTAGTTACATAGGATATAAGCATTAATCTGTACAAATATATTCAATTACTATACATTGTTATCTACAGATTTAAAGGCATGCATTATACCCCACCTTCTGAAACACATGTAACCACGTATGTGCTGTACTACAATGGAGAAGTCCGAATACTACGGGTGGAGGCAAGGAAAAAAGGTGAATCTTTAACAATATGTATTGGTGAAAGAGAAACATTACCTGCCCACATTGGGGGGGAAATTACAACATACTCACATTTACAGAAATAAAAATAATGGTTTTTAAGTCAGTGACTTCCTGCTTTTCCTTTTATGGCCGTCTTTATACAAGGGGAGGGGGGCTGGAGTGAAACCAAAAGATTAAAAATAAAATAATATTCATGGTAAAATAAAGAAAATGTTCAAGTAGAGCTCGAAATTAAAACGTAAAGTGGCTTAAAATGTTTGAGGGCTGTTTTTGCATTTTAAGGCTCGTTTTTCAGGGAGGTGCCGCGGCTTTAAGGAAAGGAGGGAGGGGTTAGAAAAGAATGAACAGAGGGGTTCAAAGGTCACCTTGCAAACGCGAGGCTAGGACAAAATACTAAGCAGGAAACCGAAACGCACATTGGAGGCTGGGTTTGGGGCTGGGCGATAGCCTATGAAATAAAAGATTAACAAAAAATAAAAAGAAGCACATACACAGTACTGCAGGACAAAGGAAGTGGGGGGAGGATCTGTGAATGTGGGTCCCTGGGAGGCCTCTGTATGGCGTTGTAGCAAATCCCTATTACATGGGTTATTTTTGCTTTAAAAAAAAAAAAAAAGACTCCTCCCGCCACCAGCTGCCATTTTATACAGAGACAGCCCAGAGATAGAGCATTATTAACCCTTAATAAGACCATTTCCAACACACAAAAAACTGCTTTGCAAAGTACCCGCGACGCTGTCCCTTATAATCAACCACTTTCTACCTTCTGGACTACATCCCTGGCTCTCTTAACCCCAAACCCACATGGCATGAAAATGAAAGCAGGAGATATTCCTTTGTACCCCTCCCCCCTCCCCCGGAAGCAGGGGTCTAAACTCTACTTTATTGTGATCTATAATTATTTAAAAAATATAAAGTAGTAAAATGGACATAGTGTTTTAAAACACCCGTTTTAAGCAGAAATCCAAATTTCTTTTAGAATCAAATTCTTTTAAGGTTTCTCTTCCCTATTATCCGATGATTATATGTTTTATTTAGCACTGAAACGCGACTTTTGCCAATATCAATCCCATTTCTACGTCCTTTGTATCACTGTCAACATCAACCAGTTACATACAATAATACCATCCCCTGATTTAACTTGCTGTATGCAGTACATAAGTATTACTATAATACAGGTATAGTTCCCACTAACTGGTGCCTAGTACATAATACAAAATAAGATTAGAAATAACCTCAATTAAGATTTGAAAATACACACAAACACGTATATCTCAAAGGTTGAACTTTTCCCAATCCTGTATTTACAAAAATAAACAATTACTTAAAAAAAAAAAAAAGCTAGTTAAGTCTCCAAACAAAACCTTTTTCCATTTTCATAGCAAATACGTTTTAGGATTTCACTGTATTATGATGTAGTAAAAATAATTACATATATTATGATAGAGAACTTAACGAACATAAAAACAGAAAGATTTAGGCCTTCAAAATCTTTTCTCCCCATCAGATACTTTTCCATAATGTGGCAACAAAAACAATATTGTATTATAATATTGTATATTGTCTTTTTCATTTGCCATAGAATAAAATGATAACCCAATATGGCAACATAATACACTATTTACCTAAATGTATTGCTTTTCTTATGGGATTTTCCCAAACCTAATTTACAATAATACCAACCTAAAACCTAATCCTATTATAATTTTAAATAACAAAATATAAAAAAATGACAATTCCCCACAAGTTTCCTGTATGTTAGAATTTTTGTTATATTGTGACATTATAAATAACAATATTTAGCACTGCATCAACACTCCCACATTAATTTCCCTTTAGAGTTTCTCTTCGTTATATGGCATTTAAAAAATAAGATAATATATTCAACAATGATGTCTGCTCACCAAACCTATATGTGACCAGAGAATAAAAATAACCTACACGATTGCCCCCAAATAACAGTATTTACAGTTTTCTTCCCATCAGTTACCTAGCCTTTAGGGTCTCCTGTTATATGGCATTATAATAAATACAATAACAGTATATTCAACAACGCTGTCTGTTTCCCAAATATATATATCCTAAAATAACACTCTCCCCTCCTCCCCCCCAGTTATCACGTTAGGCTATAGTAAACATATATGTGTATATGCCAGAGATGAAAAATAATAAACAGAAATAATATTTTCAGTATTTCCCCCAACCAGATACTTTCCGTTAGAGCTTTTCCTGTAGTATATGTCATTCAAAAATAGGATGACATTATTTCCAACAAGGAAATATAGCCAGAGAATATATAATAATCTATGAACCCCCCCCCCCCAAAAAAAATAATACTTACCGTTCCCTCCCACCACAGAGTTACCTATCCTTAGGGGTTCCCCCCTGTTATATGCTATTATAAATAGGATTATGGTATATTTAACAAGGTGGTGGGTTCCCCAACCCTTTGTTGTGTCTTACAAAAAAATAAATATAACCTAAAAGAACAATATTTACATCTCTCCCCCTCCAGTTAACTGTTCTTTAGGGTTTCTCCTGTTGTGTGGCATAATAAATAAAGATATAAATAATATACTATCATATTCAGCCAGATATACTTCTTTTTTTTTTAAACTAAAAGACAACATTACAATACCACCCCCCCCTCTCATTTAAAGGGTTCAAATAGGATTAAAGTAGATTCAAACAAGGCTATCGGTCCCCGATCCCGAAATATTGCCAGAGAATATAAAAAGTATAACCTAAAGAAAAAGCAATATTTACAATACCCCTCCCCCCCTCCCCCCGTTACAAGTCCTTTGGGCTACCCCCATCCTCCCTTTATATGGCATTACACATGTGATATTATATGAAACATATCATTTGTATATGCCAGAGATGAAAAAGAAAAAGATAAAAGATAAGACAGTATTTCTCCCTGCGCAACCAGGTTTCCCCTCCCCCAACTCAATATTTAGGCACTACATAGAAGCCCCCCAAAATAGCAATATATACCCCCCCCCCCCATATCACAGTTTGCCTGTCCTTTTAAATGGGATTTCCCTCCGTTTTATGGAGTAAAACAAAAAAAGTTCAGATAATACTGCATTAGAAATAAAGATATCAGTTAGATACTGCCATATTCAACCCCCTCCCCAATATAGTGAGAACATATAAATGATAACCGCTCCAAAATAGCAATATTTACAACATCCCCCCACACATCAGTTGTTACCTGTCCTTTTAGGGGGGGGTCTCCCCTATTTATGGCAAGGAAACAAATATGATTTCTCCCCCCTTCCCCCACCCCCTCCTCCTTTAAGACCTGGTTGCAGGATACAGAGAATGGAACAGGATTATTTTCTCAGTAAGTGCACATAACAAAGCAGCAGAAGACATAGAAAGAGATGGCTCTGGTTACTCGACCTTTCGGCAGGGAGGAGGAAGAGAAGGTTGTGGTGCTTTTCATGGTTTGATGTTGGGGAGGATTCATGGACACTGGTACCTTCCACGGCCATAATTATCATGAGTTATTTGTATGAAATATGATTTGGGGGGGATGGGGAGGGGGGTTGTTTTTGGTTCCTTTAACAATCAGTTTTCTCCACCATCTAAATAGATACAAAATTTAAATACAAAATGGGGGGGGGGGCTGCTTTTTTGGGCGGGGGGGTGGGAGATGGGCCTTTACCAACTCCACTTGTTGGGGATGTTTGAGGTGGGTTTTTCACTGTAAAACTTGAGGCTGAGAGGGGGATTTGGGGGCCGAATAAATCCCTTTGGGGGGCATTTGGGAAGGGTCTGCTGGGGAGAGTGGCGGGATTCAGCTAATGGAGGTAGTTGGGGGAATTGTGGTATTTGTTGTGGGTTTTAGGTTGTTTTTTTTGTTGGTGGTGGTATTGGGGGGCGGTAAATCGGGTTATTGTGGTTGAAATCCCTGGGAGAGAGTGAACTCCGTGTTTCGTGCCGCAGTGAGGGAAGAAACTCAACATAAAATGGCGGCCGCGCAGGGCTGGGAGGCGGCCGGGCGAGTGACGTCACAAAAGCCGGCGAAATGGCCTTTTGTTTTTACATTTCCGAAGATGACGCCACCTTCGGGGTTTTCCGGAAACGGTTTACGCGCGATCGGATTGGGCATTGATGGAAGGAGGCGGGGATAGTAAGGATGTGGGAGGAGTTATGGCTTCCTACACTCCTCCTCGGCTGAGGGATACACCAGGGGCGCTATGTGAATTCTACGTCATTTTTAGTGCATTATGGTTTTTGTAGTCACTTGGCCCCATCCTCACGTGAACACAAATTCATAAATAAATGAATATTTTTTTTTATTTACAGACAAACAATTATATATTTAGACGTACTACACACACACATATTGTACATACATACATACATACATATATACACATACATATATTATAAATGGTATATTGTTTTAATTTAGCACTCTCTTAATGTAGAACTTCTTTTTATAGTATGTTTCATAGCCTATCCATTGTCTTCAACGTCTTAGCTCAGACAGGCTGCTACACAACTGCGCGTCCGCCTCTCTGTTGGGCGATGTGTGCTCATCGCCAGGAGACAAAATGACGCAATTGGAGGCGGGACTTTAATAAAAAAAACAAAAAAAACTATGTGATTGGCTAGCGAAGTACTGTACACGTGACGCGGCTGCCGCTTGAAAGCACAACTTAATTTGTCTTCAAGTGCAGCGGCGTCAACACTGTACTTTGCCGCCAAAGCCAAAGAGCGGCGCATCGCAGCCTGTCACAGTTCAGCCTTAGGCCGCGCTTATATTGCTGGCGACGCGGTGTCGCCCGAAAACAAATACATTGCTGCTGCATTCGCTTATAGTGCGCGCGACGTCGCGGAAACTGGAAGCCAGCAAAATTTGATTTTTCAAGGGCTGTCGCGTCACGTGACGGCCCTTGAACAAATCAAATTGCCGGAATCCTGTGCCGCCGCCCGGCGAAACATAACTTTTGCCAGTGGCGACGGCGACGTCACCCGCCGTGTCGCCATCGACGGCACTATAGGCACGGTCTAAGGCTGCGGTCTCAGTGGCTGCCCCTCAATGGAGCTAGGCCCAATACGCACCTTCCCGCTGAAGGTGCAGCCGCGCCGTATTGCCAGGTTTTTAAAACTCAATGAAATTGAGTTTAGAACTTGCAACGGAGGCGTGGCCACGCCCCTGCCGGCGATTCACTCAATGAGGGCGAACCAGCCGCATGAGGTCATGGCCACGCCCCCTCCCGTCACAATCTCCCTCTCTCCCTGGAAGATCGCGGTTAGCGCTGTGCACACACTGCCCCCTCCGCCGGGCGCGCGTGCCACAGTGCTGACTGGGACCACAGCCTTAGGCCTGTAATATAGAGCGTGCTGTTGCGCTACCGTGCGCGCACGTCAATTACAATTGACTGTGGGAGGCTGACGTTGATACAGTCGAGATGCCGTGAGCGGTGGCGCGGCAGACCAGAAAAAGTACAAGAGAATTGTATTTTCGCGCTGTCGCCGCGCCACGTGACGCTATGAACCAATCACAGCGTGGCCTAGTGCTGTGATGTCAGCCAACCCCCCCACCCACACGCATCACCGCTTACAAACTAAACGCCTGTGCTAAACGCGAGCGCGCACTATATTACAAGCCTTAGTCACCTGAGTCTGAAGTGGTTCGACGTACTATTCCACTGTATTGCATTCAGAATTGACATTTTTCTTTTCCACACAAACTCCCAGTACTTTTCAAACAAGGAATATTGAGTCCACATCACCAGTAATTTTACAGTTTAATGCCGGGTGTCTCAAGTGTGTGCTTCAAGTTAAGACAAACAACAAATATAAATTGTTATTAAATCACTTTCTTGGTTACATGCTCATAATTAGCTGATCTTAGAATGTGAAATATAAAATTCAGTGATCATGAGTGGTATACATATAAAAACACACTTGCATGTAACCAAGTATTACTTCATAACAATTTATATTTGTTGTTTTTCTTAACTTTAAGCACACTCTTGACACCCAGCATTGAACTGTAAAATTAACAGTGAATTAGACAATACGGAATATTACATGTAACATTTAAAACATCGATTTGTTTATACATAAGCTATTGCTCGTTGTACATCCCCAGCCTCACCCCGCACACTATAACAACCTGCTTAACACTGACAACAACATACGCAGTAGTCGCCGTTATATACTGTTTGCCTGTGTCAATGTGGCCAATCACAATAGGCAATGCGAGTCATATGACTTCTCCATTACCCCGCTCTCGCGGCTTGGCTTGCTCTCGCGACACACTTATAAACACGCTCCTGTTCACGTGGTCATCCGGCCGCCCCGCCCGAATGCTGCGTCACCGAACGGAAAGGGCGGGAAGAGGGGTGGTCACGTGGGAGTGTCGGGCGTTAGTGACGCAGCGATTCAAACCGGTTTGGTGTGAAAGGGCTTCATTCATTCATATTTTTCCTTCCACTCATCACGCGCGTTGACTTGGTCCCGGTTTATCCAATTAAGCACGGTTTGCGGGTGGTGAGCAGGAGAGGGAGGGTAACAGAATGGTTGAGAAGGAAGAGGCGGTGATAAGCGAGGAGGAGGCGGCGCAGTATGACCGGCAAATCCGCCTCTGGGGGCTGGAGGCGCAGAAGAGGTAATAACAAAAGAGCGGCCCTGAGACACTCGCATGCACTCCCAGCGCCAGGAGAGCTGTGTTTTACATATAAACATTGTGCGTATCATCTTCTTTTATTTCGTAAAAATAAAGTTTTTACATCCACACAGGGTAAACGTGTGTGTGTGTGTGTGTGTGTGTGTGTGTGTGTGTATGTGTATGTGTATGTACACTCCCCCACTTGCACGCACACACACACTCCGCCACTTGCGCACACACTCCCCCACTTGCGCGCACACACTCCCCCACTTGCGCGCACACACTCCCCCACTTGCGCGCACACACTCCCCCACTTGCGCGCACACACTCCCCCACTTGCGCGCACACACTCCCCCACTTGCGCGCACACACTCCCCCACTTGCGCGCACACACTCCCCCACTTGCGCGCACACACTCCCCCACTTGCGCGCACACACTCCCCCACTTGCGCGCACACACTCCCCCACTTGCGCGCACACACTCCACCACTTGCGCGCACACACTCCCCCACTTGCGCGCACACTCCCCCACTTGCGCGCACACACTCCCCCACTTGCGCGCACACACTCCCCCACTTGCGCGCACACACTCCCCCACTTGCGCGCACACACTCCCCCACTTGCGCGCACACACTCCCCCACTTGCGCGCACACACTCCCCCACTTGCGCGCACACACTCCGCCACTTGCGCGCACACACTCCGCCACTTGCGCGCACACACTCCCCCACTTGCGCGCACACACTCCCCCACTTGCGCGCACACACTCCCCCACTTGCGCGCACACACTCCCCCACTTGCGCGCACACACTCCCCCCACTTGCGCGCACACACTCCCCCACTTGCGCGCACACACTCCCCCACTTGCGCGCACACACTCCCCCACTTGCGCGCACACTCCCCCACTTGCGCGCACACACTCCCCCACTTGCGCGCACACACTCCCCCACTTGCGCGCACACACTCCCCCACTTGCGCGCACACACTCCCCCACTTGCGCGCACACACTCCCCCACTTGCGCGCACACACTCCCCCACTTGCGCGCACACACTCCCCCACTTGCGCAGACTCCCCCACGCGCACACACGCGCAGACACTCTCCCCCACTTGGGCATACGCGCAGACACTCTCCCCCACTTGGGCATACGCGCAGACACACTCCCCCACTTGGGCATACGCGCAGACACACTCCCCCACTTGGGCATACGCGCAGACACACTCCCCCACTTGGGCATACGCGCAGACACACTCCCCCACTTGGGCAGACACACTCCCCCACTTGGGCATACGCGCAGACACTCTCCCCCACTTGGGCATACGTGCAGACACTCTCCCCCACTTGGGCATACGCGCAGACACTCTCCCCCACTTGCGCAGACACTCTCCCCCACTTGCGCAGACACTCTCCCCCCCACTTGCGCAGACACTCTCCCCCCCACTTGCGCAGACACTCTCCCCCACTTGCGCTGAAACTCTCCCCCCCACTTGCGCAGAAACTCTCCCCCCCACTTGCGCAGAAACTCTCCCCCCCACTTGCGCAGAAACTCTCCCCCCCACTTGCGCAGAAACTCTCCCCCCCACTTGCGCAGAAACTCTCCCCCCCACTTGCGCAGAAACTCTCCCCCCCACTTACACACACCCCAAAGGAAGGGTCTGTGGCACATGCAATACGTGAGTTAATTACCTGGGTGCTCAGAAAGGTAATTAATAGTAGAAAAGAGAATCAGCCACTTGCAGGTCTTGCAATAAAAGATAATGTGCTTTAATGAACAATCAATGCTTGGGTTGAATTGTGATAATTTCTCCAGAATTGAACCTGTAACGTCGCTCGTTAAAGCACCTGATCTTTTATTGCAAGAACTGAGATTCTCTTCTATTACCTGTCTGAGCACCACCCAGGCAATTAACTAGTCTTGGATGTGCCGCAGACCCATTGTGTGTGTGTGTGTCTCAAAAAAAAAACACAAGTGCACAAGATGCAGGAATACTTCTCCAAACACCACGATGGATGAAGAAGACTCTGCACTGCATTAGGCTGCGGCCAGCATGACGCTGAGCAGGCGCTCGCTGCGATGAAACACATTGCAACAATGTGTGAGCGAGTGCGTGCGCATGCCCATGAGCGCACGGCGCTCAGCTACTTGCAAATTTTTTATGCTGCTCGGTGGAGCGCCTCGTGAGCGGTTCGCCCAATGAGTGCGAACCAACTCCGTGACGTCATGGCCGTGCCCCGACACGCCCCCATACGCACGCAACTAACTGGCCAGGAAAAGCACGGCCAAGCAGAGCGCATGACGTCACGGTGCTCGAGTGCAAGAGCGCCCACTCCCAGCCTGGCACTGACGGTGCCTGCTTCGCGTGTGCGCGCGCTCGTTCGGCACTCTTTGTTGGTGTATTAAAGTGTACAAACTAGAAACTACTCCTGGCGGCAAAGTACTGCGTTGACGCTGCAACACTTTGCCGCCACAACCGAAATTGAACTTTCGGGCTGCTGTCGCGTCATGTGAGCTGGTTTAGCCAAAAAGGGCGAACCAGCTCCGTGACTCAGCCACGCCCCCAATCGGCCGCGACCCAACTCCTGTAGCTAGCGCACAGACTACTGGGGCTGCAGGAGTACGTGGTGAAGGCGTTCACGGAAGCCATGGCCGAAGCAGGCACCGTGAGCTCGGCCTTAGGCTAAGTCCCAGCTGGCGCTGAGCGCGCTCATGCTTGGAGAGCGCTCCAAGCCTGAGCGCTGGGTGTCTTATTGTACACGGGTGCGGGGAAGGGGGGGGGGGGGCATTGCGGGCCAGCTGAGCGAGCGGTAAGTATAGATTTTTTTTTGTTTTGCTAAGCGCCGATCGTGGCTGAGCGTGTGTGCACGAGCACCGCGGGCACCGCGTGAGCGGGGGACTTACATATATCTATATATGTAAGTCTCCTCCGCAAGCGCTGCCTGCTCAGCCCGATCTGCGCTAGCCTTAGGCCTCAAGCGCTGACACGTGCTGAGGCGTGCTCTCACTTACCAGTGAGCCCCTGCAGCTGCAATGAGAGCAGCTTTAGTAGGGGCTCGCCTACGCTTCCGCAAGCGTGCGGAAGCGTAGGTCTTAGGAAAATTTTAAATTTGGGAGCGCAGGGCCGGTCACGTGAGCGGTTCGCCCAATGAGGCCGAACCAGCTCCGTGACGTCACTGGCCCGCTCCCAGACGGCGAGCTAACCAAGGCCAGGGAAAGCACCCGCTTTCCCTCAGCCTCAGCGCGCCTCCGCACGGGCTGAGTCACCATGGACTCAGCTTTAGGCTGGTGCGCTCACTTTAATGTAATCTAATGAAATTGCAGGAGGACAGCTGAGCGCTCATGCTTGAAGAGTTGGTGACGTCACCACTCAAGCATGAGCGCGCTCTGTGGCAGTGTGGCCGCAGCCTTATAGTGATCAATAAAGAATTGTATTGGGACATCCAAAATAACGTAATGTTTCTGTCCGCTTTGGAAAGATCCTACAGGGGACTGAAACGTTGGTTATTTTGGATGTTTCAATACAATTTTTATTGATCACTATCATGCATTGCCGTGTCTTCATCGATCATGGTGTTGGGTGAAGTATTTCTATATTTATTTTTATGTCCTGTGCACTTGTGCTTTTCTTCATGTATTTATGCATGTCTTTAATTATATAGCGCCATTAATATACATAGTGCTTCACAGTAGTAATACATGTGACAATCCATATAAATAACAAATAATACAAATAACAGATCATGGGAATAAGTGCTTCAGACCTAAAAACAATTACATTTAGGAATAGGAGTCCCTGCTCCCAGAGCTTACAATCTAATTGGTAGGAAGAACGTTTAGACACAGTAGGAGGGCATTCTGGTAAGTGCGTCTGCAGGGGGCCAAGCTTTATGTATCAGGTGTATAGTATTAGCCACTGTGTTTGTGTATTTCATACGTATCTTATCCAACTAGTATAGCTTAAATGTATTGTCAAACATGCCCATGCAGGACTGGAAAAATACTAAGATTCAACAGCTAAGGAAAAAGGTAACTCGTCCATCACAAGTTAGGCCGCGGGCAGGCTGAGAGCAAGCTCGCTCAAGCTCCGTGACGTCAGATGCAGAGTAAGCAGGAGTGATTTCTGGCCAGTTGAAATTTGCAGTTGCGCACGTGGGGGAGCGCGGCCGTTATGTCATGGAGCTGGAACCGCTCATGTGATGTGCCAGCGAGGGACAGAATCAAATGTATTTGTCTCTGCAAGCAGAGGAGCTCTCACGTGCGCACGTTGGACAGTCTCATTGCGATCATGTTTGATCTTGTCACATGAGCTCGCAAGCGCGCTCAGCTTCACCCTGGACGAGGCCTTCTACATAAAACAGTATAAATTACAGATGAGCATAATTATCAGAATACTAGCTGTACCAGGCGTAAGATACGCCAATCTCGCAGATCTTAAAGATTATTAATTAAACATTACTCTGTATTCGCCCCTCCCTGTAATGCCTTGCTGTCTCTTGTCCCATCTTCCCCACTTTAGGCCTCGGATATAGTGGGTGCGCGACGGAGCGCATGGCGTCTCGCGCACCTGTCGCCCGAGCAATCTGTTGACTAAGATCGGTCACGACGGGGTGGCATAAGCATGGCCGTGATGTCACGAGGCTGGTTCGCCCTCATTGGCTGAACCGCTCACGTGACCCGGCCGTCACGCGGCAAAAGAAAATTTTTCTGTCGGCTCAAAATTCTGCTGCGTGCTCGCACTCACTATGGCCGGCCCTTTTGAGCTGTGCTTATAGTGCCGTCGACAGCAACGTGATGTCGCGCCAAAACAAATGTGTTGCCGCCGTCGCGTGCTCTTATAGTAAGCCCAACGCGGCGGCTTGGTCGCAATCACTGGAAGTCCTCTCAATTTGATTTTTCCAGTGACCGTAGCCAGACGTCGCAGCCACTATAAGCGTAGCCTTTGTCTCATCCACCATGCCCTGCTCCTCTGCACACTCTCCTCCCCTCTCTTTGCACTCCCTGCTTTCCTGTCTGCTCCTCTGCACACTCTCCTCCCCTCTCTTTGCACTCCCTGCTTTCCTGTCTGCTCCTCTGCACACTCTCCTCCCCTCTCTTTGCACTCCCTGCTTTCCTGTCTGCTCCTCTGCACACTCTCCTCCCCTCTCTTTGCACTCCCTGCTTTCCTGTCTGCTCCTCTTTGCACACTCTCCTCCCCTCTCTTTGCACTCCCTGCTTTCCTGTCTGCTCCTCTTTGCACACTCTCCTCCCCTCTCTTTGCACTCCCTGCTTTCCTGTCTGCTCCTCTTTGCACACTCTCCTCCCCTCTCTTTGCACTCCCTGCTTTCCTGTCTGCTCCTCTGCACACTCTCCTCCCCTCTCTTTGCACTCCCTGCTTTCCTGTCTGCTCCTCTTTGCACACTCTCCTCCCCTCTCTTTGCACTCCCTGCTTTCCTGTCTGCTCCTCTTTGCACACTCTCCTCCCCTCTCTTTGCACTCCCTGCTTTCCTGTCTGCTCCTCTTTGCACACTCTCCTCCCCTCTCTTTGCACTCCCTGCTTTCCTGTCTGCTCCTCTTTGCACACTCTCCTCCCCTCTCTTTGCACTCCCTGCTTTCCTGTCTGCTCCTCTTTGCACACTCTCCTCCCCTCTCTTTGCACTCCCTGCTTTCCTGTCTGCTCCTCTTTGCACACTCTCCTCCCCTCTCTTTGCACTCCCTGCTTTCCTGTCTGCTCCTCTTTGCACACTCTCCTCCCCTCTCTTTGCACTCCCTGCTTTCCTTCTGCTCCTCTTTGCACACTCTCCTCTCTTTGCACTCCCTGCTTTCCTGTCTGCTCCTCTTTGCACACTCTCCTCCCCTCTCTTTGCACTCCCTGCTTTCCTGTCTGCTCCTCTTTGCACACTCTCCTCCCCTCTCTTTGCACTCCCTGCTTTCCTGTCTGCTCCTCTTTGCACACTCTCCTCCCCTCTCTTTGCACTCCCTGCTTTCCTGTCTGCTCCTCTTTGCACACTCTCCTCCCCTCTCTTTGCACTCCCTGCTTTCCTTCTGCTCCTCTTTGCACACTCTCCTCTCTTTGCACTCCCTGCTTTCCTGTCTGCTCCTCTTTGCACACTCTCCTCCCCTCTCTTTGCACTCCCTGCTTTCCTGTCTGCTCCTCTTTGCACACTCTCCTCCCCTCTCTTTGCACTCCCTGCTTTCCTGTCTGCTCCTCTTTGCACACTCTCCTCCCCTCTCTTTGCACTCCCTGCTTTCCTGTCTGCTCCTCTTTGCACACTCTCCTCCCCTCTCTTTGCACTCCCTGCTTTCCTGTCTGCTCCTCTTTGCACACTCTCCTCCCCTCTCTTTGCACTCCCTGCTTTCCTGTCTGCTCCTCTTTGCACACTCTCCTCCCCTCTCTTTGCACTCCCTGCTTTCCTTCTGCTCCTCTTTGCACACTCTCCTCTCTTTGCACTCCCTGCTTTCCTGTCTGCTCCTCTTTGCACACTCTCCTCCCCTCTCTTTGCACTCCCTGCTTTCCTGTCTGCTCCTCTTTGCACACTCTCCTCCCCTCTCTTTGCACTCCCTGCTTTCCTGTCTGCTCCTCTTTGCACACTCTCCTCTCTTTGCACTCCCTGCTTTCCTGTCTGCTCCTCTTTGCACACTCTCCTCCCCTCTCTTTGCACTCCCTGCTTTCCTGTCTGCTCCTCTTTGCACACTCTCCTCCCCTCTCTTTGCACTCCCTGCTTTCCTTCTGCTCCTCTTTGCACACTCTCCTCCCCTCTCTTTGCACTCCCTGCTTTCCTGTCTGCTCCTCTTTGCACACTCTCCTCCCCTCTCTTTGCACTCCCTGCTTTCCTGTCTGCTCCTCTTTGCACACTCTCCTCCCCTCTCTTTGCACTCCCTGCTTTCCTTCTGCTCCTCTTTGCACACTCTCCTCCCCTCTCTTTGCACTCCCTGCTTTCCTGTCTGCTCCTCTTTGCACACTCTCCTCCCCTCTCTTTGCACTCCCTGCTTTCCTGTCTGCTCCTCTTTGTACACACACCACCCTCATCTCATCTGTCTTTTCCTTGCTGTTTCTGTTTACTCCTCCTCACCTTGCTGTTTCTCCTCCACTCCTGTGCACTCCCTCCTGCCCCATGTCCCCACAATTCTCTTGGTTCCCTCCTTGTAATCCATCTGTCTCCTCCTCCTCCTTGCTGTCTCTCTCTCCACTCCTTGCTGACGTTGCTCAGCAACCCTGTGACAGCTGAGTTTAGGAAAAATTATACATTTATACACAGACTTTTGATCATACAGGACCCCCCTGTTGACCTCTGTCAATGATGCAGGGAAGGTCAAACTAGCTAGCCATGAGGGAACCTTTCTGTGTTCGGTTTGGTGATTGACAGTTATACCAGCCACGCTGTCTGCACATGCGACAGGGTTTGATGCATTGCTAAACTCGTCTTTCTACGCCGGGCTCAAGAACAAACTATACTGCTTGAGATCCGGGCAAACCTAATAATAAACAAAATGTGTATCTATAATATTTATGCCTATATATAATATGTAATGGCAAGCAAAGTTTTTTCCACTTTTCTTCCCTGAATTTTTACTTCGTCTGGACGACGGGAAGACTAGGTGTTTTTGTGTGTGTGTGTATCATCTTCAGCCCTTGTCGATCCACTGTTGGGTGAAGCCTCCTCAATGATCTTCCAGGGACTGCGGTTGCAAGCCTCTCTTCTCCATGTTGCTCCAGCATATGTTCTGATTTCAGCTTACTATAATGGTCATCATCTTGGTCTTTTATTCTCTCTATCCATCAATATTTATTTCTTCTTGCGATATGTCCGACCCACAGCCATTTTAATTGCTTCACCCTTGTGATGTCTCAGACTTCTGTTTGGTTTTGAACACATTGATTCTTTTTCCTCTCTCTTCTGGTAATACCCAGCATACATCTCTCCATACTTCTTTGCATTGTTCGAAGCTTCTGAATCAGCTTCACAGTCTTAAAGCAGCAGTTCAAGCAATATCCTACATGTGTGTTTTTATTTTTTTAATAAATCTGTTCTGTACTATGAGAAAAAATACATTTTTTAATGTTTCTAATGTAGGAAGCATTTCTAAAGTGACAGCCCCTTCCCCTCTGATAGGCTCTGGCTCTTGAGTCCCACCCTCTCCCTAGCAGTGCAACAATTGAATCTCGTAACTGCCCAGTCAATCATATTCCAGAACTACATTGCCCAGAATGCTGTGCAAGAACTGAATTAAATAACCCGGAGCAAGCGATCGATTACAGGAGAACGGATCAATCTGCAGCTTAGCTAATCACTTGCCAGTGTGCAGATTGTATTGATGCACTTATTGAAAGGGGAAGTTCTTTTTTTAAACTGCAGTTTGAACTGCAGCTTTAAGTTTCACATCTATACGTGAGCATGGGCACAATACACTGGTCAAAAACTTGCTTCACGAGGCCCAGTGGAAGGTTCCTTTGAAATAGACTTCTTTCTTCCAAATGTGTCCATCCCATCTTCCTTCTTCTATTGATTTCATTCAACAGTTTCCTATACATTGTTGTTGTTTGCCGGCTAAGGTAAACAGTCTTCAACCTTTTTGTTGTTGTTATATTCCATTTATTTTAATCTTTGCAGACTTGATGCATTTGCTGACAATTACTTTGGGCTTGCTGGGATTTATATGGAGGCCCACACTCTTACTTAGGCGAGTTCTCCAATTTGCTGGACATCTTCTTGACTT
Source organism: Ascaphus truei (assembly GCF_040206685.1). Taxonomy (NCBI): domain Eukaryota; kingdom Metazoa; phylum Chordata; class Amphibia; order Anura; family Ascaphidae; genus Ascaphus; species Ascaphus truei. The sequence goes on from NC_134489.1 coordinate 11,809,856, forward strand.
GTGGCAATAATGTCACCTGCAAATCGCAGGTGACTCATATTCACTATTGATTTTGATCACTTTTTTCTTCCCAGTCTAATGTCTCGAACAATTCTTCAAGTGTTGCTGTCAAAAGCTTTGGTGACATGGTGTCTCCGTGCCACTCTACCTTGCCGATCCTTATCTTGCTTGTATCTTAATGTAAACTAATGGTTGATTCTCGTAAATGTGCTTTATAATATCAATGTACGCTTATTCAACATTTTGTCTTCTCAATGCATTTAGGACCGCTGAAGTGTAGACAGAATCAAATGTATTTTCTGAATCTATGAATCCTAAACGGAGTGGTAAATCGTATTCATTACTTCGGGAAATCACTTCTTGTATGACTGATGTCCATTGTGTTGTATCCACGGCGGAATCCCACTTGTTCTTTAGGCTGGGCAAAGTCCAGGGTATGTTGCAGCCGATTTGTGAGTAGCTTTGTTGAAATCTTATCGGTGATTGGAAGTAGGCTGATTGGTCTGTACTCCTTGAGGTCTTCTTGTGGCTGAGGAGAACTATGGCATTACTCCATTATTCTGGAATTTCCCTGTTCAAGCAGCATGCAAAGAGTTTTGCCAGGATTTTTTCTACTGCCCCAGCTTCTTTCAAGATTTCAGTCGTAACTCCATCTTCCCCCAGTCGCCTTCCCATTTTTATGGATTTTATTCCTTTTGCTATTTCTTCTGGAAAGACATGAGAGATCATTTGTGGTTTCTTCTCACTTGTCGTCCTGCTCGATTTAAGCCTAGAGTTATCTGTATTCACATACAATTTCATGTAGAAGTTCTCGACTCTTTATGATGATTGTTTTATTGTTGATCCATAATCTTGTTTGAGTATAATGATTTTTCTTCTTCCCAACCATAAGTTATTGCTTTTATCTTCAATGGTTTTCTTCCCCATATCGCAGTGACATTTTCTTACATCTTTAGTGGTAAGTTTGCGGATTGTCTTGCACAGCTCTGCATATTCAATTCTTCTTGCGTCTTGGGATTGCTTAATTTCTTGTCTCCTCGTTGATTGTAATTGTGTGCGTGCTTTTACTGAAATGTTTTGAATTACACAGCAGTAGTGCGTTCCTGTTCTGTGTGTATATATGGATTGATAGACAGGGCTCGACAAAAATACACTCGCCCTCTCGCCTGGGGTGAGTGCATTTTGCCCGGTGTAGAGTGTTGCGTGCGGCAGCGTCTCCCGCCATTCGGCTGCTTTCCCTGCAACTTTCGAGTGTCTCCCCTTTAACTCCTGTGAAAATGGCTGTGCGACGTTGCCGTGACAACAGGGTGCTACATGACATCACGCGGCATCAAGTTGCCTTGACACCGCGCAGCCATTTTCACAGGAGTTGTAGGGGAGACACTCGCAAGTTGCAGGAGACGCCGCACCATGCGCCACAGGTAAGACTAGTGAGGGGGGGGTGAGAGAGTTTGGGGGGAGGGGGTGAGTTACTTTTTTTTTTTAAGAATTTGTCGAGCACTTGATATATATTTATATACAATAAAATGAATACACACAAGTATGTTTGTATATTAAAATATATATTTGTATATTATGCTAGGCTAAATAAGCATGGAGTACACCGTTAATAACCCTGTAGTGGTCTTTGATAAGGGTAGCAATCACAACACACTGTAAGCCAGAATGTAAAAAAATTTATGAATACGATATGTTTGCCATTCCATGTCAATGACCAACATGTCAAATGGAAACCTGAATTAAAACATTCAAACATGTCTTAAAATAAATATGTTTGCACCATAAACCTGCTGCCGTGCTGTAGAAAATAATTGTAAGCAAACTGTTTTGTTGACCCAGGAGTGTATTTGGAAACCCATTTTCTTAGAAACCCAGCGAGTAATGTATGCCAGTGTGTGTGCATGAAGTTAAACCATTAAAGCTAAAGCCTGCTTGATAATATATAGTGGCGTATTGCAGTAAATTGAAATCACTCTGCCATGTACCATTATTTTGTAGTTGCTCATGTAGCCTACCATTGCTAATTCAAAGGGTCAGTACCTCCTAGGACACTGGTGTGTTAGAGCTGATTGGCAAAGCAGGGTGGGTAGCCATCTTCCTTTCTTCCATGTAGTAAAATCACAAAGGAGTTGGCCGTGTGCTGCCTTTTTCTTGGACCAACAGATATTTTATACTTTACAAGCTTTTTAAACGTACATGATGAAGAACCCACAGTATCACCTATCTGGTGGTCCAGTAAAATCTATCGCACCACCTACTCCTTCTCCCTCTCTTGTTATTTCTCTATATAGAGCCGATTGGTGCATTTTAAAAGAATCAGACAAGTTGGTTTTTTTGTGTTTTTTTTTTTTTTTTTTTTTACATTTTTATGGTAAACAAAAAAGTTCTACAGGGTTTTCCCAATGTTGGATGTTTTGGTGTGAAGACTGTCCTCAGAGCCACAGGCAACTTTAATAGCTTTGCTCTGACTTTTTTTGATTCACAAATTATTATGTAGCTGTTACTTGTCAGAGAAAATGTGTAGCTGCAATTTTTTGAATTCAGTGTTCTTAACAATAATTGATGCATATTAATGTGTTGTCATAAGATACAAATAAGTAACAGTTTACAGGAGCAATTCAAGCATCTTTAATAAAAAATATATATATATATAATTATAATGAAAAAAATGCCCACAATTGAAGCTTGGGGTCTCCAGAGCTGAACCCCATTCATTTTCGCTCTGGGGACCCCCTGCTTCCGGAGATACTTGCCTCCGTAGTAGGTGGTGGTAGCCGATTAGGCTGAGCTAGTTGTGCTTTAAAGATTTTAAAGCTCCTGCATCACGTGAACCAACAAAGAAGCCGTCGTCCCGGATGACATCACAGCTTCCTATTGGTCCGCAGGGTGCGGGAGCTTTGAATCACCGCCATAACATGAAACCTGGTAACAGAGCAGAGCAACTACCAGCACCTACTTCGGGAAGTATCTATCTCCGGAAGCAAGGGGTGCCCGGACCTTAAATTTATGGGGTACACCTCTGGAGACCCCCTGCTTCAATCCTGGATAAAATAAAAAGCATGAATTGCTGCTTTATGGGGAATTTAATATTTCTAAGGAACTAATTACACTGATAAGTTGTTTTATTTTTGAGTCGTTAGGTTCAACTGCCCCATTAAGCTTAACTGACAGAAGCACAAATATTTTAAATATACACTATAATATTGCACTTGTTGGGGACTTATGCAGAATTGAGATTAGAATGCAGCAGACAATAAGTTGCAGTCGTAAGAGCTGTTATAAACCAGTGATCATTTTTAAGAGCCCTGGGTCAGATGTAATGTGGAACTAAGGGAGCTCATAATGGTTGCAGTAAATTTAACATGGTTGCAAAAGATTTTTTTTTCTTTAGCATCCTTTTTCTCTTGATTCTCCAATTGAGCACTTCTCTGTTCGTCTTGTGCTTGTTCCAGGCTGCGTGGGTCAAGAGTTCTTTTGGTTGGGATGAGAGGCCTGGGAGCAGAAGTGGCCAAAAATTTGATCTTGGCGGGAGTGAAAGGATTGACCATGTTGGATCATGAGCAGGTGGGAACTGACTAACATGTTTTGATAAGCATCTTCAACCTTTCAATGGCACATTTTGTTAAGCATTTGTTTGCAAGCAGATAGCGGTAAATACAATTATTTTCAATTGATCAGCCCAGTGCATGTCGTATTTCACACAGTTTGAGCAGCCCAAACATATTAAAGGTGCAATTCTACCTAGCCGGCCAAAAATCAACTTATTTTTAAAGAACTTTATAATCTAGTTGGCTTCCTTAAACTGATCTGTGTTAAACGTATAGATTTGACCTATTTTTATTTATCTGTAAATTAATTACAAACTATATTTCTTGGGGACCTATAAATGGGATTTTCTTCATTAGTGCTTCCTTTACATTTATTTCACCATGTCCTAACCAGAGAAGCAATAATAAGGTGGCTTTGCCGTGACCTGTGCAAGTTCTTGTTGAGCACACAGAATATCAGGCAAGGCAGCAGCCAGATGAAATCCGACCTCTCCGAAGTCACGGCTCACCATGTTTACAAATGAACTTTAAATAATTACAAATTACTGCCATTAGTACACTTCTGTCCTAAGAGGGTTTGAGGCTTTACGTACTGGTGAGCAGTGGCGTAACTAGCATTCCACTTAACCCCGATTGCGCGGGGAACCCAACAGACTGGTGCTAGAAGTTGGGCCTGGCGCCTCCCCCCCCTTTTTGCTTCCCCGCCCTGAAGTCAGACATGCCCAGCCTTCCGCCAGCTTGATCAGCTGTTGCCGAGCGTCACTGCAGGTACCTCCCGCCTCCCAAATCCAATGACATTTGTACTCACAAATTTCACAATCTTTAAATGTACATAGAGGTATCTTTGTGATGTTTTACCCAACGATAACCACAGGTAAGGACAGGCAAGTACACAGGTTACCAGACAGGACCTTCGTGCAGTAGAATAGAAGAACGGAAATAGTATAGACTGATAAACTTTATGAAGAGTAATCGTATGATAAAACAAACTCGCATGGTGCTAGATCAAATATAACGTTTTGATCAATAGATCGGCAGCGCCTGGGAACTAAATACCCCACCTAGCCTTCTCATTGGTAACTGTGAGACTACTGCGTAATCAATAGTAAATTGGCTACAACTGCATACCTGAATGGATACTATAGTAAACCAAAGCACCATAATAGCCATAATTTTGGCAACTGTAGCAAAGTGAAGATAGAACCATAGTAAATGTATAATACAAAACTAGAACTGTAATGCTAAATAGAAGATAGTTATACCAACATAATGTCATAGTTATAAACATGATAGCGCTAAATATAGCTGATATATAGAGGTGCAATGTGAATAACTATTCAGTTAGATCCAAATCTGGAATAAGTAATTAAATAAAGATACCAAGTTAGAGAAATAAAATATAGATACACAACTTAATAGGCTGAAACCGGTATATAACAGAAGTAAATATTGGGGTCTTGGGACTTAAAGAAATACACTAAGGTCAAAATCAATGTTTAGACCAGCAGGTGACAAAGTGCCTAATTCATAAATCCAATAGGACTCTTTATTAGGTCAATATTTCTGTCCCCACCTCTCCAATATGGCATAACTTGTTCAAAATGATAAATGACATTATATGTTATGACTGTACATGCGGTTTACAGTACATGGGGAAGACTATCCGCCCACTACAAACCAGGACCCTAGAACATATTGTAAACATAAGAAAGTTGATAACACAGTGTATCCAAACACTTCCTAACAGTTCACAATGCAGACCCAAAGGGGTCATTTATAAAGGGTTTGAACAAGTTATGCCATATTGGAGGTGGAGACAGAAATATTGACCTAATAAAAAAAAAAAATAGTCCTATTGGATTTATGAATTAGGCACTTTGTCACCTGCTGGTCTAAACATTGATTTTGACCTTAGTGTATTTCTTTAAGTCCCAAGACCCCAATATTTACTTCTGTTATATACCGGTTTCAGCCTATTAAGTTGTGTATCTATATTTTATTTCTCTAACTTGGTATCTTTACTTCATTATCTATTTCAGATTTGGATCCAACTGAATAGTTATTCACATTGAATCTCTAATTTTTAAAATTCTTTATTTTGTTTAACTATTTTAGTTTGTTTTATATGTATAATTATGTTTTTTGAGCTCCATGCATGTTTGCATAGATAATTTAAATATTGACTCATCCTATATATCAGCTATATTTAGCACCATCATGTTTATAACTATGACATTATGTTGGTATAACTATCTTCTATTTAGCATTACAGTTCTAGTTTTGTATTATACATTTACTATGGTTCTATCTTCACTTTGCTACAGTTGCCAAAATTATGGCTATTATGGTGCTTTGGTTTACTATAGTATCCATTCAGGTATGCAGTTGTAGCCAATTTACTATTGATTACGCAGTAGTCTCACAGTTACCAATGAGAAGGCTAGGTGGGGTATTTATAGGCATAGGTACTAATGAGAAACACTCCTGATGAAACATTGCTAAAGGTGAAACGCATAGAGTGTTATTGCAATGGGGGGCGCTACGCACAGTGCTGCCCGCTTGCTGAGAGACCTGCCTGCTGTCTATCATCTGGGGATTCAATCCCGGAAGCACAGAGCTGGGCGACGTGAGCCCAGATGAGCCACAGGGGAAGGAGACCACTCCAGTTCCCAGGCGCCGCCGATCTATTGATCAAAACGCTATATTCGCTCTAGCACCATGTGAGTTTGTTTTATCATATGATAAACTTTATGAAGAGTAATCAGTCTATACTATTTCCGTTCTTCTATTCTACTGCACGAAGGTCCTGTCTGGTAACCTGTGTACTTGCCTGTCCTTACCTGTGGTTATCGTTGGGTAAAACATCACAAAGATACCTTTATGTACATTTAAAGATTGTGGGAGGAATTAACTACCTTATCACTCAAAAACATATTGCACTATTGCATGTATGTTTATTTCCACGTATACCTGCGCTTGCTTCCCAATTCAACCTGGACACCTGAGAGAACACACGGATTTAGAAAGCAATCTACATTTGGGTTTAAGCTGCATACCTTATTTATCTGTATTTGAATTATATTTATTAATTTCTTTCACTCAATTCATGGTCACATATGTTCGATGCACCTTTAGAGTGATCTAGGCACTGTATATTCTTTCACTTGTAATATAATTTCTTATTTTAAGATTTATCACTGATTAGATTTAAGCGCTACTTGAGGATAACATAGTTTTTTTTAGCTCACGCCTCCTACTGTCCCACACCGACACAACCAGAACTGGAGCAGGCATGCTTCCAACTACAAAAGTGAACTGGATTACAGTCAAACTAACTAACTTTTTTTGTTGTTGTTAATCCTTGCCAGAGACCCTGCTCTTTGCTTTGTGCTAACTACATTGAAACAAGACAATGCAGGTGTGCTGGCTTAACTTTTTGAGTGCTGGAAGGTCTGCAGCAGCAGACTGTCACAGACCCTTCTGCACGTCGCAATCATGTAACCGCTGTTCGGGAGTGATCACGTTCTCGATCTACCATAGAAAAACAAGCGAAGAGTGACTTGGGTAGTACAATGTCATGAGGCCCCTGGCGTGCCAGACACCATGTCTTACGGCGTCCAAAGGGTTAAAGTGTGTTGACACCTTTTGCTGCTGAAAGAGGATTGCAACTCTTAGCGGCTCAATGGGTTTCTGATCTTGATTGTTATGGGGCATGTTTGCGCACACTTTCTCTGAACTGTAATGGTGAAGGAAATGAGGGGTTTCGGGGATCCAGAAATAATGTTACTATCTTGCCCCATGAGTATGTTCAGCGCTTTTGTTAAAAAAATAAAATGAAAAAGTAGTTGTGATCATGATTGTCTTGATCTCTAGTTTCTGAAGTTACCACAGTAACCTTTTAGACTGCATTGGGATCATAAAATGGCTCTGGTTAGTTTGCTTTGGTGTGGGGCCAGTGTTAAGCTTTTTGTCCATATAGAGCTTAACTATTTTTAATGGTGTTTACCAAGTCCCATGTAGGTTGGGAACATCAGATCATACATGCTGTATGTACCTAGACACTTTCTAGGTGTTTGGTTGTAGATATCCACCAGAGGGCACTCCTCACATTTAGTTGGATATAAAACCATATAATCTAGCAAAGCGCAAGTAAATGTTTGTTTGCTAAAGGCCAATTAAGGTTTACGCTCTTGTATCAAAGAATATTTGCAAATATAATCTACATTGAGAATACCCCGATAACCTGCTATAAACAACTTGGCAATGTCATTGATTTTACTTATTTACAGATCAAATGGGACCTGCAATATTTTCTATTTGTCTCTACTAATGAGAGCAAAGCTTAAAATGAAAATAAAGCACTATAAGGCCGCGCGTATAGCGCTAGCGAAAGTTGTATTTCGCTTTGCGGTGGTGTCGTGGGCGACCAGGCCATTGATTGGTTCAGGGGCTGTAACATGAGGTGACAGCCTCTGAAAAATCAAATATTCCCGGCTGCAAAAATCACGTCGCTTTGTCGCCGTCGCTTTTAATATATGCGCACGCGGCGGTGACAAGGCATTTGTTTTCGGGCGACGTCGCCGGCACTATAAGCGCTGCCTAAGGCCGAGTCCATAGACGGACAGGCCGTGCTGAGGCGTGCGGACGCTCCGCGCTGAGCCCCTGCATCCTCAATGAGGATGCCTTGAGAGGGGGCTCACGCGAGCGTCCGCAGGCGTGCCGAGGAGTTGGAGGTTTCAGCCGAGCGCCAAGCTGTTTTTCAGCGCGCTGTCGGCTGAAAACCTCCAATCACAGCACAGCAGCGTCAACGTGTCGGCGCCGTGACATTGACGTCAGTGCGTCGCGGCCGATTGGCCCAGCGACGTCACTGCCCCGCCTCCAACCACCTCCCCCGGCTCCCTTCGCGCACGCTGGCTCGCCTGCAAGTCCGTGCAATCGCGCTGACTGAAGCAGGCGAGCCTCAGCGTTAGCGCGCCTCCGCTCTCCCCACCCCTCTATGGCCCGGGCCTAAGAATGCTTTTCCTCATGAAAAATTGACCGTTATTAGGGGACTAAATAATCATAATCCCTCTAATATTTTAATTAAAAATGATATATATTTCAGCCATTATATCATGCTTGTGCAAATTATTTTTGATGTCAATCAATATAAATGTATTTGTATCTTACATAGCACTGCACTTAGAATTTGTCGGCCAGGAGTCCTTGCCCTGTAGAGTTTACAATGTAATTTTGATGCATGACGTTCAGGGAGCTTGTGTCTTCCCCAAGCAACAAGGCTGCTGTTCAAACCAGCAATACTCATTTTAAAGACATGATCTCAATGATGTTTTGTCGCAATCAGGTATCTCAAGAGGATTCAAGAGCTCAGTTCCTGATTCCTTCTGGATCTTTAGGTCGCAACAGAGCTGAAGCATCTCTGGAACGAGCCCAGAATCTGAACCCTATGGTGGATGTGAAAGTGGACACTGATAACATAGACGGAAAACCTGAAGACTACTTCACAGAGTTTCATGCAGTGAGTAATAGAAGTCTTATAGGTGACGGATCAACATGTGAGTTCATGGATGCAATGGTGTGAATAGAACTGCAGTGCTGGCCTCTTGCACTCGAACGGTTAAGCAGACTTCAGGACATGGCAACATTTGTCAGCTTGTCCTGTAATTGTTACTGTAAAGTAATATATCTCTAATATAGCAACAGAGAATTCACAATGACATCTGAGATCTAGCGATAGAGGCAAAGTCATAAAAAATATTAAAATGGTTATGTATTTTGCCACTAATCAATCCACCGTCGTTAAATATACAGCAACAAAGGCAACATTGAAAACAATACCCATCTATACAGCGCTAGCATGGGAGGAAACCCAGTTTCCCGAAACACTACAGGAACGTGCTTCCAATGTGTTGACAGGGCGCCTTGCTTGATAAAACTGCTCCTTCTGTGTTTCTGTTCCCTGTGCCAAGTTTTTGTGTCTAGGAGGAAACCTGTAGTAACAACAGGATACTGATTCGGGGGATAACTTTTGTTTTTTTTTCTCCCTGTAAAACAGAGGGAGAAGCATTTGTGAATTTGATGCTGACATCTCAATTGTGTGTCACACTGTCCAGGAGCCACTTTGGGACAATAGACCGTTGCCCTGGGCAGGCCCTGCATGTGTCTCTGAGGGGAAGGTCACAGCTCCTAAAACCTCTTCTGTTCCGTTTTCTCAGATAACTTTTCACATGGTTTGTTATGATTAGCTGATCCAGGAGGGCTTGTTTTTTTTATTTTTTACTTTGTTAGCAGCAGAGATGCAAACAGAAGGGCCTCTCATAAGGACTTTGTTGTAATCCCGTACCTGACATTGTATCAAACTGTCCTGATGATGGATAGGGAGAAGACATTGATATCTCCATGTAACCCTTCCACTGCCAGAAAGACCGTTGCTACACATTATGGCAGTGAGGGGAATACATCCGGTACATAAATTATGTAGTGACAGGTAGTAAGTGGAAGCTTAGTAAATCTAAAAAACACATTTATAGGAACAGGAGTCCTCCATGTATGTAAACACCATTCTACCTGAGAGCCCATTAACCTGTCCCTCTGCTTACCAAGCTCTGAGAAACCATCAGGCTAAAAAGATGCAAAGTGACAGCAGGTAGTCCATTGTCCCTTGGTCGGTGTACCAGTTGGGGGTATCATATTGCCTTCTATTGATTGTGAGTCCAGGTTGACTTGAGGTAGCACTTGCATGTGCCTGCAGAATATACATTTCAATGCATATATCTAACATCTCCCAGCACAATTATTCTCCCAGGGGTATATGAAAGTAAAAGAGAGAGCACACAATAGAGTAGTATAGTCTAAATTGTATTAGCAGCAGTAGATAAATATATGTATAATACACTCACATTTTGAAAAACAATAATGTTCGAGGGAGAGGACAGCTGTGGTTGGAGAACGCCGGTTTCTCCAGGAGCGGCGGAGCCCTTCCGCATACGTCACGGATACCCTCGTCACGTCCTGTGTCGTCTTGGGTCAGGGCGGAAGAGGCTGCCTAGTGTGTCCGTCTCCTGATGGTTTGCCAGCAGTTGTCTCCAATGATCTCCCCATTGAGCTGGCAAACCATCAGGAGACGGACACACTAGGCAGCCTCTTCCGCCCTGACCCAAGACGACACAGGACGTGACGAGGGTATCCGTGACGTATGCGGAAGGGCTCCGCCGCTCCTGGAGAAACCGGCGTTCTCCAACCACAGCTGTCCTCTCTCTCGAACATTATTGTTTTTCAAAATGTGAGTGTATTATACATATATTTATCTACTGCTGCTAATACAATTTAGACTATACTACTCTATTGTGTGCTCTCTCTTTTACTTTCATATACCCCTGGGAGAATAATTGACTATCTACACTACAAGCTTCCTGTATCAAGACACCACTCTGAGGGGGATCCATTAAAGGGCTCCCATCAGAGAGAGAAGGGTCTCTGATACGCCTATCTTTGATATTGTCATCTTCACACAGCGCTCCGCTCAAATTTGAAAACCTGCACAAGACCCATCTGGACCTGGACAGTCCGCCTCAAGGGTGTAGAGCTGCTTTTTTATTATTGTATTGCACATTAATATTCCTATTTTTTCACATATTGGTGAAGGTCACTAAACACAATTTGTGTATTCATTATAAATTGAACATCACTGTCACTTATATTGTATAATTATTTAACATTCACTTAGTTTGGGAAGCGCCCGGTTTTTATTTTTGTTTTTACAAGTGTGGTTGTCTGATTTAGTAGAGTATTACTTAACTTTTTCTTCCTCCAAAATAGACGAATATTTTTTAATTTTGTGTTAGAATGAAGCAAGGGCAAGTGCAAATGCCCTTTTCCTGTTCACCATGGCAGTGGACACCGTAGGGTTTACTCTATCCCCAGCTGAGGAGGACAGGAAATTGCATTCTTGCAGGTAGGCCATAAAAGGCCCCTCCCACTACCTGCAGATAGTCTTTTCCTGTCCTACAGATAGGCGTAGAGTTAGTTATTTTCTAAGAGGACTCATCGGACTGTAATTATTGCAGTCAAGCCAGGGGTTTCTCAGCCTCTTCCCCTGAAGCTCCGTTCAACATACCGTGGGTGGTAGCAAGACGGAAGCCCGAGCGACCGTGCAGAACCGCAGATGCGTCATTGAACGCGATGGGCAGACAGTAGGTCTGTAGGGCAGATCGGAAGCTCCAATAATATTTGCCGCAGTGGCGTCTCGGTACGCAGCGGAGTGGGGGAGACAGACCGGCAAAGCGTCCCATGTAAGTGCATAGCACGTGTGCGGGTGAGCCAAGTGCTCCGATTGGATGGATTGACGCTGACGTCAGAGCGATGGCACACAGCTGTGTGAATGTGTCCTGGAAGCAGATGCAGCACGGAATGCTCGGCAGACAGGAAAAATCAGCTGCAAGAAGCTGAAAAAAGTTTGGAAGCCAGCATGGAAGCTGGAGGAAGTAAAGGGTCGCTTACACAAACTAGATGAGTCCTTAGCTTAGTTTAGTAGAGAATAAGAGAGCTGATATCATGGAACTGAAATAAATATTTTTTTTCACCTTCACGCTATGGTTATACAACTGGACGAAGGAACTTCAAAGGGGGCGGTAGAATCCCTTCATCAAAAGAAGAAAGCTGCTAAAAAAAACGAATTGGTGTGCAGCATGTAAAAAACAGCGTTGGAAGCCAAGAAGCTTTGTGCAGACTGCCTTAAAGCAGCAGCAAGAGAGTCAAATTAACAAATGAATACTTTTCTATCATGGATGAAATATGCAGTAAAATAGAATGTAGAGTCTGCGGTGCAACAAGCAGTGAAGCCAGCGCAAAACAGAGCAAGGTCTCAGATCAGCCTGGATATAGTGAGAGACTCCTCAACAAACGAATCAAAGATGATGTATCACCAAGCATCGGAAGGGGAGTGTGATTCGTCCGAGCAAGAAATGCAGGCGGAAGAATCAGAATTTAATTTAGAAATGGTGGATCCTCTTATAAAGGCAATGAGAGAAACATTGGAGTTGGAGGATACGGAAGAAGTCACTCAGAATTCAGGTAAATAATTTGGGACAAGGTAGAAGAAAAACAGATGTTTTCCAATTCATAAAGTAATCAAAGATATTATACAAATTGGGTTGTCACAGCTGGTTAGAAAACTAAATATTTCCAGAAAATGTAACAGGATGTATCCTTTTGCACAAGAAGATATAATATACTGGGAAGTCGGTCCTAAAATTGATGCAGCAATTTCCAGAATTTCAAGAAAAACAACCATACCAGCCGAAGATGCTGCATCAGCCAAAGATGTGATGGATCTTGTTTTGAAGAAAGCATACGTGACAGCAGGTACAGCATGCAAACCGGCGATATCAACGACATCGGTATCAAGAGCAATGTGGATATGGATTGCTAATATAGAAGAAGCACTGGGAAAAGGAGTTGAGAACTTCTTAAAGCATTGTCAGAAATCAGATGGGCAGCCGACTACGCGGCTGAAGCGTCGCTAGATATGGTAAGACTGGCAGCCAAATCAATGGCCTATACAGTAACGGCAAGAAGAGCGCTGTGGCCCAGACACTGGATGGCAAACACAGCTTCCAAGAACAGTTTATGTCATTTGCCGTTTGAAGGAGAATTTCTATTTGGGAATAAATTCGATGCAATTATAACCAAAGCGTCAGGAGGTAAAAGCACATTTTTACCACAAGAAAGTAGAAATAGAAGATATGTCTCTACATACCATCAGATGGACAGAACACAGTATAGGGAAGCAAGAACATATCATCCTGGAAGACCGTTCTCAAGACAGACGTCATGGAGAGGCGGACAAAATAAGCTTTTTCGTTGCGCCATTGGGAAAGCGTCATTTCCCAGAGGGAAATTCTTATGGTCAAGGGGTCCAGTGGCTTCGAGTTGGGGGAAGACTGAGCCAATTCGAAGCAGCATGGACTCAATCAATAAAAGACAGATGGGTACTACAGATCCTTTCTTTCGGGTACCACCTGGAGTTAAAGAACATTCCAAGAAGGGATATATTCTTAAAGGCAAAATATACACAGACAAAACAGAAAATAAAACAAATGAGTTTTATCCTGAAAGAGTTATTACAGGCCAACGTAATAACAAACGTTCCTCAAAGACAGAGGAGAAAACGAATTTATCCCAAGATCTTTTTGGAGGAAAATGCATCAGGAGGTTGCAGAGCAGATTTGGATCTAAGAACCGTAAATACCTACTTACAGGTGAGAGAGTTCAAAATGATTTCACTAAAAATCATCATCCAAGAAGTAAAACCAAACGATTGGTTGATATCAATAGATCTACAAAATGCCTATTTACACATCCCTATAGCAAAGGGACATCAAAAATTCCTCAGATTTGCAATAAATCAGGAACACTACCAATATACAGCGCTGCCGTTTGGACTAGCAACATCACCCAGAACGTTTACAAAGGTATTCGCTCCATTGATGGCAGAATTAAGAAAAAGTGGCATAGAAATGTATCCATATCTAGATGATATTCTGATGATATTCAAAAACAAGAAAAACTGCTACAAGACAAACAGTGGTATTCTTTCTAGAACATCATGGCTGAATCGTAAACATAGACAAAAGCTAGCTAGTACCAACACAAGAATTTTACACGGCAGGAGGTGCGCGATTACTCGACTCAAGGGTCCAAGACATTGGAGTCCAGACGAGAACGCTCAGAACATCTCTTCAGCAGCAGACTGTCTGAGACTCATGGGAAAATTTACATCATCGCTAAATGTAGTAAAATGAGCAGGTCTACACATGAGATCATTACTACAGCAATTTTTTACAGCAGTGGATGGAGGTCCCAAGGATGTAAAACAAGAAATATACATATACCCACACACAAATAAAGAACTAAGATGGTGGGGAAATGCCCAAAACCTATTAAAAGGACATCCATTACACCAGGTACAATGGGTAACGATAACCACAGACACCAGCAGCGCAGGTTGGGGAGCCCAGATGGTCTACTGGTTCCTACTGGTACAAGGTACTTGGACAACCAAAGAACAGCAGTTACCATCAATCCTGCTGGAACTCAAGGCAGTGCAAAAAGCACTAGAAGCATTCCAAAGCCAGGCAAAGGATGGAAATAAACAAATAAAATCCGACAACAGGGCCGTGGTAAAATATATAGCCAAGCAAGGAGGAACAAGGCACAAAAACTGATGCAACTAACATCAAAGATTCTATCCTTGGCAGAAGGCTATGTAACAGATATAACAGCCATACATATACCAGGGCCAGAAAATATTACAGCAGATTTTCTCAGTTCCAACCTAATCTACCTGGGAGAATGGTCATTAGACAACCATGTAGTCCGCAAATTGGTGAAACGTTGGGGGCAGACAGAAATAGATCTGATGGCTACTCGCCAAAACAGAAAGGTGGAAAATTATTGTGCAAGGCACTCTCATCCCAATGCAAGGCACACCGATGCCCTCAGTTTCAAGTGACAGTTCAAACTGGCATATCTTTTCCCTCCAATTCCTCTAATTCCAAAGATAATGCGGAAGATCAAGACCGATCAAGCAGAGGTGATACTGGTGGTACCATAATGGCCCAGGAGACAATGGTTTGCCCATCTCATAAATATGGCAATAGAGACACCGTGGCATCTATCAAATACCCGGGGACTGATACAACAAGGACCAGTATATCACCCAGAGTCCAAACAAATGGCCACGGCGGCTTGGAGATTGAGTGGAAGGTATGAAGAGGAAAGGGATGTTCAGATAGAACAATAAAGACCCTGTTGTAAGCAAGAAAGAAATCCACATCAATGGTATATTACCGAATTTGGTTATGCTTCAGAGACTGGTGTGTTAAGCAAAAACAGAAGTTTTTTTCTCTCCAAATACTGTCACTAGTAGAATTCATACAAGAAAGGTTTGATAGAGGACTTCACCTCCGTTCATTGATGGTGCAAGTTTCTGCATTGTCCGCACTGTTAGAGAAGAATCTAACTACTGAAAAACTCATTATTCGTTTTTTTTTGCAAGAGGTTAAGACGGCAAATCAAGAATAGAGTGTCAGCATGGGACCTAAGACTAGTACTGGATGTTCTCACAATGCAGCCGTTCGAACCTATAGATCAAATTCCCTTGAAGTTATCATGGAAGGTTGCATTCCTTTATAGCTATTACATCAGCAAGGAGAGTAGGAGAATTACAAGCCTTGTCTTGTAAAGAACCGTTTCTGGTCATTTACCAAGATAAAGCAGTGATGCGACCAGTGTACCATTTCTTACCGAAGGTGGTTTCTCAATTTCATATAAACCAAGAAATTGTAATTCCCTAATTTTGCCCAAAATCGGATAATAAGGAAGAAAGAAAAATTGCATAATCTTGACGTAGTGAGGTGCTTCAAAAACCTATATTGAGAGGGTGCAAGACATAAGAAAGTCAGATAGGCTGTTTATCATTCCAGAAAGACCAAGGACGGGGCAAGCAGCATCCAAAGCAACAATATCCAAATGGATTGTATCATGTAAGTACAGAGAGAAAAATAGGGGAGCAAGGAATTAAGTGTAGATCATAAAATTACAGTGCACTAATACAATAATATAAGTAAATAAATAACATTGATGATGGGAAGGCTGCTGAATTGTAACCTGCCCACCTTTCACACACAGAAGAGCACAAGGGTTAGGCACCCCAGTCAATGCACTTACTGTATGCTGCAATGGGGCGAGGGTGGACGGCGTGGAAATATAAATATATCTAACCACTTACACGGCCCTGTGTAAGTGTAACACACATCAGGGGTGTCTTTCCTTCTCCCCTTGGCAGTACAGTCTCCCTCTGTTCGATCCACTGGAATCCCCGATGGGGGTGGTGTTGAGACCCCTTCGTCTTGAAATGCGCCCCCACAATTGAATGTGATGCCAGAGAGTGGTGTTAGATTAAAATATGTAAATGTAATAACATTATAAAAAATCCGCACTCACATGAAATAAAAGTCCTAGGCTGCGACCGAGTAGTCCAAGGCCGTTGTAACACTTCAGTGTCCCTGCTCCTGCGTCCGGTATACCTTCTCCGGGGCACAGCTGGTTCGCGATCCAGATGAACTGCTACGGTGGCTTTCCTGGACCAAAAGATTGTATCATGTATCTGCAAATCGTATGAAAACAAAGGACAAAATCCGCCGTTGAACTTAAAGGCACACTCAACAAGAGCAATGGCCACTTCGTGGCCATTCAAGGCACAAGCATCACCGGCACAAATCTGCAGAGCGGCAGTATGGTCTTCATTCAACACAGTTATGAAATATTACAGATTGGACATTCAGGCTTCAGCTGACGCAAGCTTTGGTCGAAAAGTACCACAATCTGTAACAAAATAAAGTGGAAGACTGTAATAAATAAAGTGGTAGAAGCTGATATTGGCATTTGTTTTTTGCTTTTCCCTCCCTAAATAATACTGCTGGTGTATGTCCCTACGGTGCCCACTGCCATGATGAATAGGAAAGGAAAAAATGTAACCAAATTACCGTCATTTTCTTTTCCTGGAACCGCGGCGGTGGGCACATAGTTACCCTCCTATTATATGCCTAATATACATCAGTACTATTTGTCAGCTATGGGAGAATACAAAGACTGTCAGTAGAAGGAGGGGCCTTTTATGGCCTACCTGCAAGAATTCAATTTCCTGTCCTACTCAGCTGGGAATAGAGTTAACCCCTACGGTGCCCACAAATGTTTCCAGGAAAATAAAATTACAGTAAGTTGGTTAAATGTTCTCCTTTCATAGAAATGAGAATTAAGAATGCTTCTTAGTGTTTTGGGCAAACTTTTTTTCAGTTAATATTATTGGCCAAGGTTGAAGGATTACCTCAATGGTAAGAACTTTGGGATTTGAACACCCTTCCAAAGCAGAGTTGGCTTTCCTTGTGACGTTGTGCAATTCGCCAAGTCCATCATTAGGCTGCGCTTATAGTGCCGGCGACACGATGTTGCGGCAAAACAAATGCATTGCCGCCATCGCGTGTGCTTATAGTAAACGCGACGGATTGGTTGCGATCGCTGGAAGTCATCTCTATTTGATTTTCCAGCGACCGTCGCCGGCACTATAAGCGTAGCCTTAGATTGTAAGCACTTCAGAGCTCTGGATCAGTATGCCTGCAAACTTCAGTGTTCCATGGTTTATATATGGTCAACATAATACAGCTTAACCCCGTTATTGCGCGGTCCTCGGGGGCCACCCGCGACCACCGCGTTATAAACGGGGTCGCGGAAAAAAATGGCCGCCGAAAATTAATTAATTTTTTTATTTATTTATATATTTTTTTTGTGGTGGTACTGTGTCCGCCGGAGGGGGAAAGCTGAGAACTCTCCCAGCGTTCCCAGACCCGGTGGGGCAGCGGCAACAGCACACAGCACTTACCCGGCATCTGGCAGCTCTTCTCCCTGTCTCTGCTTCCTGCTTCTGCTTCCGTCTTGCGAGAGCAAGCTCCCTTAAAGAGACAGTGTGTGTGTGTGTGTGTGTGTGTGTGTGTATTTGACTGTGTGTGCAGTGTGCTGTGAGTGTGTGCAGTGTGCTGTGAGTGTGTGCAGTGTGCTGTGAGTGTGTGCAGTGTGCTGTGAGTGTGTGCAGTGTGCTGTGAGTGTGTGCAGTGTGCTGTGAGTGTGTGCAGTGTGCTGTGAGTGTGTGCAGTGTGCTGTGAGTGTGTGCAGTGTGCTGTGAGTGTGTGCAGTGTGCTGTGAGTGTGTGCAGTGTGCTGTGAGTGTGTGCAGTGTGCTGTGAGTGTGTGCAGTGTGCTGTGAGTGTGTGCAGTGTGCTGTGAGTGTGTGCAGTGTGCTGTGAGTGTGTGCAGTGTGCTGTGAGTGTGTGCAGTGTGCTGTGAGTGTGTGCAGTGTGCTGTGAGTGTGTGCAGTGTGCTGTGAGTGTGTGCAGTGTGCTGTGAGTGTGTGCAGTGTGGTGTGAGTGTGTGCAGTGTGGTGTGAGTGTATGCAGTGTGCTGTGAATGTGCGCAGTGTGCTGTGAGTGTATGCAGTGTGCTGTGAGTTTGTGCAGTGTGCTGTGAATGTATGTAGTGTGCAGTGTGTGTGCAAAAAAAAACGTAAATTTTTTTTAAAATTTTTTTCATTTGGGGTCCACTCTCAAACCACGTTATAAGCGGATCGCGCTATAACGGGATTGAGCTGTACAAGAGAAAATATTATTAACTTTAAACTACTTCTAAGGGTTATCTATTTCTTTTGCTGTAGATGCATTTGGTTCTAAAATACCAATTTTAATATCTTGAACGATAGAATAATGGTATTCGCAGATTTTTAAAGCTCTTTATTCTTGTTGCACTTATAGGTGTGTCTGACATACTGTTCACGTGACGTCATGGTGAAGGTGGACCAGATCTGCCACAAACATAACGTCAAGTTCTTCACAGGCGATGTCTTTGGCTACCACGGATACATGTTTGCCAATCTGGGAGAGCATGAGTTTGTTGAGTAAGTGAAACCAGTGCAGAGAAAATTAACACCCGGAACCAGACACTTAGAATACCTTATCCAGTCTTATTGAGGACCAAACGCATCTTCCAACTAATGTGGTATGTCTGACCCCAACACAAACAGAAGTGTCATCTGCTGTTTTATGCCAAGGCAGGAAAAACAGGCTTGTGCCAGAAGAATGATAAATGAGGGATTGCACTGCTGCGCTTTTCATATATTTCCTGTATCATGAAGGACATCACAAATTCGATGCCTCTTGATTCAAGGACAAAGGAAAAATGTAAAAAAAAATAACTATTTTTTCTTGTGATTGTTTATATTGTGAATAAGCAGAAGTAGCTACTGATAAGGACACGGCTATTGGCGTAGTGGACCCCATTTGAAACTCTGTGTCGGCTCTCCTTGTGACCTTGAGCAAGTTGCTTTATATGTCTGTACCCCAGGCACCAAAATTAGATCAGATTCACACAAGGGGCGGACCTATACCAATAAGAAATGTCTAAGATGAACCCTTTAAAAATACCAGAGTAAATATGGCGTTGCTCCTCAGAGGTATAAATAGTGACAATGAACAGAAGGTCGCCAAAAGGCAAGACCATAAACCCTATGAAAATGGAAGGCACTCGGAGTGTGTATCACAAATCGATCAGTATTTAAAGCAGCAAAATGTGATCTTATGGGGGTTTGTTTTTTTTTAATCAGTTTTGAAGTATTAGATAATAGTGGCTGTTTTTTTATTTTTGTTTTTATTTAACTCTTAATGCCATTTTTTAATTTTATATATCTATATATAGATAGTGGGTTTACTACTGAGTGTCCACCTGTGAGACTGTCTTTTGGAGTTGCCTATATTCCTGTATGAAGTCGACCTTGGTGTTATTTACACCATCATTGGCCGTGCATGAGAATTTTCTAACTCTCACCTTGCACTGGTTATCCGGAGGTCTGCACACATCACTGTGTCTACAGCGCAGACCCGGAAGCGGGAGGAAGAGAGGCGGCGAGACGCGGAACAGCTGCTGCTCCCAGCGCTCGAGAGCATTCGTCTCGACGGCTGCTAACTCGCCCTGCAGAGAGGAAGACTTTGTGCTGCACTTCAGGATAGTGGAACTCATAAACGGCCCAGCTTGACACATTTTGTTGGAAATATCTATACGCTGTAAGTGGAATTACCTTGGTTTTACTTCTACAATTTACAA
Organism: Ascaphus truei; assembly: GCF_040206685.1. Classification (NCBI taxonomy): domain Eukaryota; kingdom Metazoa; phylum Chordata; class Amphibia; order Anura; family Ascaphidae; genus Ascaphus; species Ascaphus truei. The sequence goes on from NC_134489.1 coordinate 11,830,110, forward strand.
TATATCCTTTTTTACCCCAGTGCGCTTTGTGCATCTTTCTGTGTGACTATTTCTACCTATATAGTGATCCGGCGGTGACTCATTATGGAGGGGGGGTTACCGCCACGCAATATAGCAGCAAGAGGTTAAAGGGTTACCTATAAAAGGTTTTTAAAGGAGCAAGAGCGCGAACTACATATTTTATAGATATAGATATAGAGATCTCTATATAGATCTATCATTCTTTGATTTCTATAGCAGGCTTTATCACACCTCCCCAGCAGTGCAATATCTTTGCAACACTTTCCTCTTTGGGATAATTTGTTGCCAATGTTCCAAGCAGTTTGAGCTGCAAACTGTAACGATAAATAATGTTACCTTAGTAATATAAGGATACATTGTAGCTGCTGGGTTATACTGACTGAAGCAACCATTACGTTAGGCACACAATCAGGATTTTGACAGTTTTATCACTGGAGCACCAAACGATTGCCAGTTTAGGTAATAATGTAGAATTATACATTGTCATGTAATTTATATATTAAAAAAAAAAAATGATTAAAAAAAAAAGTTGGAAACTATTATTGCTGCTTTAATACACACTACAATACACAAATGAAATAAATGTCGCCATTGGGATTAAAAAAGCTAAAAAGTATCAGCAGCATGTAAGTAACAATCCTAAAATGCTCCCTCTACTGTGTATTAATCTAATGTAACAACATGCAGATGTAATAATCAAAAGTACCGAGCCTGGAATGAATGGCACAATAAGGCCGCTGTATAGCACTGACTGCATACTCTGTCTCCATTCTGAGGTTCTGCTGTGCACACCAGGACAGTTGGCTGTTTTTCCATGGAGGACAGACGTACAACATGCTACATCTCAGATAAGGATGCTTAAGCACAATAGCCTTTTGTCTTCTTTCCACGTTCGCAGAGATTCGCATTATAGCGGGTTACTTACATAATTGTGTACTGACCAGATCAATATTCCGTACACTACCAGTTGCTATTTGGCCATACAGGTCCACGTTATCTCTACAGTCTGCTTTACACCATTTAGCATTGGTTATGTGGCTTCTCCTTCTATTGCACCCAGGCTCAGTGCTTATTTGATGATCACATCTGCACTTTGTTACATTCTACGAGTGCCAGTACCTGGGTACTTCATCTTTTTCAGTGATTGTCAGAATTCACTAAATAGGTGTCCTCGGTTAGTACACACCAGAGGGAGCGTTTTAGGATTGTTACTCACGTGCTGCTGGTTGTTGCTCATACTTTTTTTTTTTTTTTTAATCTTAATAGTGACATTTTATTGTATTTTTGCATTGTGCTATGTATTAAATACTGATTGATTTTGAGATACACACCCTGAGTGCTTTCCATTTCATGAGGTTTATGGTCCCATCCTTTGGTGACCCCTTTCTGTTCATTACCAAAATTAGATTGTGCGCTCTTTGGGACAGGAATTAATTGTACTGGCAAAATGTTGCATGTGTTGTGTTCGCTACATAAGAAGAAAATGCTTGTTCGCACTAAAATGCATCATGTGCCTGTAAGACCATTTCAAAAGCATATAGACGGACATTAAACCTTTAAAAATGACTCTGGACTGTTTAAAAAAAGAAAAATATGGACTGAGCCAAGGCGTTATGTCATGCTCTTAACCAAAACAAACCTTCTACTGCTAACTTGTGATGTGGTGTTAACTTTAACACCTTACCTTCCCCTGTTAAGACTACTGACACCTTGAAAAAAAATAAGCTTTTGCTAATTTATTCGAATACACACACTTTTTAAGCATTTGAAACAAACACTTTGAAAAACTGAGAAGTTCATGAAATTCTGCCCACTTATGTATTTCCACCCTTTTACATTATTATTTATTTTATGAATAGTTACCCCCTCTGCTTTCCTACCTCATCTTTTCATCCGTGACCCTTCCCAATTTATCATCTATTTCTTCAGCGCCCTATATAGCAGCCGATAACAGCTGGGATATAACTCCTACCTGGGAAAGGACAAGTTCTGAAGCAGGTATAAAGGTGTGGCCTGTTCAGTTATTCTTGTTCTACCTAAGCTGGGGAGCCCCCACTGTTTTTTTGAGGGGAATGGCATTGTGGTTTAGGCTTAACTCCTTTCTCTTGAACTGTCTACGAAGGATGGACCAGCTTCACCGCTAGGGTCCCCATTCATGGCGCCCTTTGGCAGGACTGTTCCGTTGGTTGTCTGGGGTGCAGGATTCCCTTCCCGCAGCCTCCACCACGTGGACCTGGGATATGAGACGTGTTGCCCTCTCCGAGGGGGGCGGGGGTGAGAGAGAGGCTGGGGGCCCAGACGTTGACGTCAACTTCAAGTTGAGTGGAAGGCCATGGCTGCTGACGCACTCGACGATTGCACGGACAGCAAGACAGACGACCACCCCCTTTAAAATATAGTTCAAATATAGGAACCGATGGAGCGATGTATTGAGGGTGTGTTGAGGAAGCAATACACCCCTCTGGAAACAACTTTAAAGCCAGCGACTGCCATGGCCAGTATATCCAGAATGGTAAGATACTCGATCCCCAATTTGGAAGGCCAAATTGAAGCAGACTTCTAGACTTAGCTCGTTGAGGGACTTTTCAAATTTCAGGCGCCATTGATTTTCTGTGAAGTATCCATAGATGTCGTTCGGCTTACAGCAAGATTCCTGGTGTTTGCAATAGCCGCCAGAAGGGCGCTGTGATTGAAGCCTTGGATGGCAGACGCATATTCCAAACTGATGTTATTATCCCGGCCTCTTAACTGGTCTTATATTTGGGGGAAAACTTTAGATGACTTCCTTACCAGACTATCTAGCACAGAGTCAATTCCTGCCGCAACAAAAAGTCTAGAGCATCTTTTCTGATACTGCCAAGTCAGGCCTTTTTACAGGGATGGGCAGCCTCAGTAGTCCAAGCAACTCGTCAGGGCCCGACCCAGATAAAGCTTCAGTCAAGCGACTGAAGAAGCAGAGCTCCTAAAGATTTGCGGATGCCAGTTGGAGGTAGACTGGCAAGGTTTTTTTGACTGTTGGGTCCATACTACAGAGGATTCCTTGGTGCTCCAGGTCATAGAGCATTGTTATGCCCTAGAACTCTTGTCAAGTTTAGAGAGCCTCTAGGGTTAGGGTGTGAGATACACAATAATGATCCTGATTGCATTACATTTAAGGGACTTGAACATATACAAATGAATAATAGACAGGGAAATAGAGAGAATCATTTATTAAAACGTGAACAGTATTGGATTTATGAAATGCAAACTAGACATCCCATTGGTTTCAATGAACTCATTGAATTAACTCCATTTTTAAGATGATAAACGTTTAGATCAATTTTCCTCTTTTTAATTGGTACTATAGCAGTCTCTCTTTTTACTATTTTATGGTATTTGTATTAAGATTATATGTTTTTCTTTTCATGGCATTATATATATATAATTTTTAATATATTTCTTTACAAGCCATTTCTTATAAGCTATGTATATCTATTGTCACGCATTAACTAATTATTCATTTATGATGCGTAATTAGCATGGAACATTTGTTCCTAGTAATATGAATTGGTATCTGTTTTCTTCTTTTTACGTTTTGTATTATATGTGATGGTCTTATGTTGTGTTGTTATGTCTGTGTGAAGCATCATGTTATAGGCTCTCTTTAATTATTTATTATTTGTAGCCTTTAGCCCGTGAGTGCAGCAACATGTGACACTCCATAGGAACGAGGTTGCATCACTTTGGCAAATCGTTGGCATACAAAGGGTGTCTGGTCTGGCGTCTGAAATGGGCCGTCCTTACTGATTCCCTGCCATCCATAAATACGTGCGGATGACGCTGTACGTGTACTCCTGACGAAGCACGTGGTGCGAAACGCGTAGAGGTCACGACAGGTCATCCTGCGCGTGTTTGCTGAGAGGCTGAGACGGAGCCTGCCTCAGGCACAAGTGGTGTTTTTTCACCTTCTGCGGTGCCGCGATCCGGATCCTGTGCGGTCATCCGTGGACCCCCACTTCTGCCCCAGTGTGAGTGTTCGTTTCCCCCTGTCAGCGGTATTATAGTCCTCTATGGCGGTTTTAACTTAAATCACATTGGGCTGTTGCTATTTTCTTTGTTTATTTCTTTCAACATTGAATGTATATTTTTACTGTGTGTGTTTTACTGTTTAGGGTATTCTATTTTTAGAATCCATATGTATGGTTTATATATCTGGGCAGTTTAACCCATTTAGCTGAGGAGGGGTTGGATCCTCTCAGCTGTTTATGTGTATTTTTTTTTTTTTTTTTTAACTTTGATTTTATTGGGTGCAATCAAACATACATGTAATCACTTCCCGTTAGCATCAAAAATATCACCCTTTTTTGTTTTTTAACAATCGACCAAAAACTAGACATACTAGACTCACAGGACAAACAAGGGGGTCTGGTTACGGGGTAGGCTAGGTAGGGGGGGGTGGGAGGGGGGGAGGGTGCGATAAAGGCTCTCTCATAGAAGCGGAGAGAGATTTCGGGCTTCCGTTCTCCCCGTTCTCCTGGTGATTGTGCTGCTCCTCGGGAATTCCGCGGGTTTATATGTATAGCCCCTCTACCCAGCGCTCTGTGGATCTATTTGATCCTTCCCTGTTTCTTGTTATGGCCGTTGACTGGCGCTTTCACGCCCTCTCCCCCTGTTCTATTGTCTCTCTCTTGTCATGGATCCCTTTCGTTACCGGAGAACGCCTTTCTCAGCTATCATTGCAATATTGTGGCACTATCTATTCCCGGGATGTCCGTCTGTGCCAGCCAGGGCGACCAGACTTTTAGATAATTTTGGCCGGTGTCGTTAACCATACTTGTTAGCTGTTCCATCCGGCAAACAAACCAAATTCTATTTCTAATCTTGGGGATGTTTGGGAGTGTTGGTTGCTTCCATAATGCTGCAATCTCGCACCTGGTGGCTGTTGCCAAATGTGTAATTAGCTTATGCGAGGCGTTAGATAGTCCCTCGACCCGTCTGCCCAGTAGGAACAGCCATGGGTCCAGGGGGATCTCCACCTCCAGTAAACGTTGAAGCCAGTCTCTAATTTCTGCCCAAATCGGCGCCACCCTTGTGCAAGACCACAGCATATGGCATAGGTCCGCTCTGTCTCCGCACTGTTTGGGGCAGAGCGGAGAGTAGCCTTTGACAAATTTAGATAATTTAGTGGGAGTGTAGTACCACCGCATCAGGACTTTATAGGCGTTCTCCTTTAACGTGGTACAGATAGAGCTTTTGGCTGCTGCCTGCAGGATCCTATCCCAGTCCTCGTCTTCTAATGTCTCCCCTAGGTCCGTTTCCCACTGTCTCATGTAACTAAGTCTGGGTCGGTCATCCGGCTCCGGACAGACCACCTCCCTGTACATTCTAGAGGTTAGTCCCCTCGTGTCCGTGGCTCTTGAACAGAGCTGCTCAAAATTTGTTCTCCGTGGCCGAATTGGAGCTTCATTGTAGAAAGCTCTGATCTGGAGGTACCTGAATAATTCAGCATTAGGAATTGCTTTTTCTTCTTTTATGTGATCAAATGTCTTAATGTATTGCCTACTCTCCAGATCTTTTAAACGGAGATACCCTGCTCGAATCCAATTTGAGAAATTAGAGCTATCCAGTCCAGGAGCAAAATCTGGGTTCCCCCAAATCGGGGTCATCAGGGAATTCGGGGATGTAAGAAAGCATTTAAATTTGGTCGCCTCCCATGTTTTCAAGGAGCTGGCTACTGCCTGCAGAGGTGTTCGTATGGCGGACCTATTCCTTTTGGCCAGCCAAATTAGATTGTGAATTTCGATTGGTGCGCAACACGCCTTTTCAAGTTCCACCCACCTCCGGAGACTTGGGTCTAAATGCCATTGCACAATCTGGCTCAGCTGGGCTGCTTCGTGATAGGCGAACAAGCATGGCACCCCCAACCCTCCTCTCAAGGTCGGCCTCCTCAAGATTTCTTTTTTAATTCGTGGGCTTTTCTTATCCCAGATAAACTTTGTTATTAGGGACTGTAGCGCAAGGATGTCGTCTTTGACTAGGGGGATCGGTAGGGCCTGGAAAAGGTACAGCACCCGTTTGAGGAGATTCATTTTTTTGCTATGAATGCGACCTATCCACGAGATGCTACACTCCGCCCACCGCCGGAGATCCTCTCGCAAAGTCCGGAACAACCTGGGATAGTTTGCTTTATACAAAGCTTTGTACTCTTTCGTGATATATACCCCTAGATATTTAAGCATAGAGGGTTGCCACTTAAAGTTGAAATTTAGTCCAATTAATTTTTCCACCGGCTTTGATAGATTAATATTGAGGGCTTCAGATTTGGCCTGATTAATTTTGAACCCTGAGATTTGTTTGAAAGTCCCCAGAATTGAGAAGACATTGGGCAGGGAGGTAAGGGGATTTGATAATGTCAGGATCACATCATCCGCGTAGAGCGCCACTTTGTGTGATTGCTCCTTTACAGATATTCCCGTAATATCCGGGTTGTTTCTTATATGTGCCGCCAGGGGTTCTACGCACAAGGCGAACAGCAAGGGAGACAGCGGGCAGCCCTGACGCGTTCCGCTCTTTATTGGGAACTGCTCCGAGGGGAACCCTTGGTGCCGTACCCTTGCCGCTGGCCCCTCGTACAGTGCCATGATGGCCCCCAGGAGACGTCCTCCAAAGCCAAACGCCTCAAGCGCTCCTCTCAAATAGGGCCAATCAATCCTATCGAAGGCCTTTTCGGCGTCCAGACTCAATACCATTGACGGGGTGTTTTGTTTTTGTGCCAGATCAATCAGGTCAATGATCCGCCTGGTATTGTCTGCCGCCTGCCTTCCTCCGATGAACCCCACCTGATCTGGATGAATCAACCTGGGAAGGACGATACCCACTCGATTGGCTAACAATTTGGAGAAAATTTTGAGATCTGTATTTATCAACGAGATGGGCCGGTAGCTCTTACAGTCTGCCGGGTCCTTGCCAGGTTTATGGATCAGGGAGATGGACGCCTGAAGCATCTGCGCTGGGAACGAGGCCCCCTGCATGACCGAATTAAACATTCTTAATAGGTGTGGGGCTAGAGTTTTTAGGTATTTTTTATAGTATAGATTAGAGAAGCCATCAGGGCCGGGCGCCTTGGCAGGCTTAAGTGACTTTACAACTGTCGTTAACTCTTCTAAAGAGAAGTCTGTCTGTAACTCTTCCCTTTCCTCCCGGGTCAATGTTGGTAATTTTGCTTCCCTTAAAAAGTCCCTGAGATTGTCCCCCGTTTTTTGATTATGTATGACCTTCCCTCCATCGTAGAGCGCCTCGTAGTAGCGTTTAAATTCCGCCACGATCCGCTTAGGATTCGAGGTAAGGTCTCCCCCTTGTGTGCGGATGGCTTGTATGTGATAATTAGGAATTTTGTGACGGAGTCGATTAGCTAATAGGGTGTCCGGCTTGTTCGCCTTCTCAAAGTACCTGCGCCTAGACCAGCTCATTTCCTTTTCCGCCTGGGAGGTTAGTACGACATTTAACTGCTGCTTAGTGTCCGAAAGTGCTTTTAAGGAGCCCTCACTTTTATCTCTCTTGTGCTCCTCTGTTTGGGCTGCCAGTTTCTCCTGTAAGAGTTTTATCTGGCTATCTTGCTCCTTCTTTCGTCTAGCTGCTAGATTCATGAGCGTTCCCCTAAGGGTGGCCTTATGGGCCTCCCATAATGTGGTGTGTGATGACACACTACCTAGATTGTCTGAGAAAAATTCCACTATCTTCTCTCCAATTTCCTTTTGGGTATTTGGGATTTTCAGCAGCAGTTCGTTTAATCTCCAGTTTGCTCCTGGCCTGTCTAGTGAATTTAGTGTGCACCGCAGCTCGATGGGTGCGTGGTCTGACCACGAAATATCGTGTATACCCGTATGGGAGACCACTGGGACCAGTCTATTAGATACCAGGAAGTAGTCCAGCCGGCTGTAACGGTTATGGGGATGGGAAAAGAATGTATAATCTCTACTCTGTGGGTGTTGCTCCCGCCAGATATCTACCAATTGGCAGTCCCGTAAGCCCTGAGTGATTTGTTGGATGTCTAGCTTTGGTGGTAGCCCCGACTCAGTGCACCGGTCCAGTTTGGGGTTTATCGTCCTGTTAAGGTCTCCCGCTACTATCAGCGTTCCCTTGGCCCCTCTATGTAATTTTCGAAAGAAAAGGGCGAAAAAGTCCTCAGGTATCTCGCAAGGTGCGTATATGGATGCCAGTGTAAGAGGTTTCCCTTGGAGCGAACCCACTAAGATAAGATATCTACCTTCTCTATCAGCTACTTTTTTCTCTACTGTGAAGGCTATTCTGTTGTGAATCGCTATGGCCACCCCCCTCTTTTTTACCTGTGCGGACGCTAAGTGTACCGTTCGGAAGTTTTTGTCTATGAATTTTGGGTAGCTGTCTCTGGAGAAGTGAGTCTCTTGGAGGAATAGAAAATCGGCCTTGTGTCTTTTGTAATCTCTTAGGGCTAGTTTGCGCTTCGCTTGGCTATTCAGGCCTTTAACATTATGTGAAATGCACCTGACCTCAATACTCATAGTGTATTAAAATGAACCTGATTCTCACGGAGTCCTGCTGGGCCATTCTGTTACCGCCAGGTAGTTGGGGATCTCGCCTTCGTCTTCTTACGCACTGCCGCCGCCTCTTGCACCTCCAGGGGGGTGGGGCGGGTAGGGGTAGGGTGATACGGGAGGGAAGTACACGGGGGGAGACAAAAAAGGAGAAACATGAATACATATAAACAAAAAACACTGTGTCATCAGCCCTAGGACACCCCAGTCCTATAGCCAAGTCCAATGCCCTTGGTCTGGGGGCTCTCACGGGTACTCCACTGCACCCCTTACCCCATATCCAAAGGACTTTGCCCGAGTTAGGGCCCCCCCCCTCCCCCGGCCCAGTCGAGACACATGCCGACCCCGGGGTAGTCCCCTTTGTACCCACCCCGTGTCTGCGCTCTGCGTTCCTCCTGCCTTAACAAAACACTCTGAAACCTCTAACTCAGATTTATGACTGCCTGACTTTCCGCCCATCGTCTATTGCTTTGACGTCTCCTACCACCTGCCCTTACTACTGATTACCGTCAGTGGGAGCTCCTAACCGCTGTGTGCTATCTGCTTCTCGCTACTTTCTACTCCTTGGGGGTCGCATCTTTTCATTCTTCTACTGCGTTCATCCACTTTCTCTGGCTTTCTGTCAGTTCTCCTTTTATAACCCATTCTCCCACAGTCCTCTTCCATCCTCTGTGCCTCTACCTGTCTTTTACCCTCTCACTTCCCTTACCCACTTATTTACTCCACATCTGTCTCCCCTCTTTCCACATACTTTATCTCTCTGTCATATTCCATCCATGTTCCCCTCCTATCTTCCTCGCCTCATCCCCTCTCCGCCACCTATCACCTTCCACCGCTACTTCCCGCAACTTTCTAAAACCTCACTCTCCCTACTGCTGTTCCTAACTTGCCCCGGCAACCTGTCAGGTTCTCACACCACCCTCTTAAGCTTATCTCTTTCCATGCCGTTGCCCCTTCTGGTGGTCAAAGCTCCCGTAATCCCTTCTCGCCCCCATCTCTTCCTAGCTCCTTATCTGCTTTTTGGACCTCCACCGATGGCCCATCGTGCCTGTGCGAAGAATTAATTAATTCCCCCCCCGTAGCTAACGCAGCCTGTCCTCGCAGCTGTCCGACTCCCGGTGTGTGTTCCGGAGTGACGGCAAAGGTCCCCCGGCCACCACCGGCGCTTTGTGGCGCCCATCGATGATGTTTGCGCCTGGCTCTTCCGATCCTGCTGCCCCCTCCAAGATGGCGTCGTCTGATGCGTCCCCGACTGATGACGACTTCCGGTTTCCTGCTTCCGACGGCCGCCATTTTGAGATGTGTTCTTCCACGAGGAGGGAGCGCGCACTCTCTTCCCGCCGTTGGGATGTTTCCGGCATCTGCGCCTCACGCTGGGCCGCTCCTCCCTGCACGATTGCCGCCATCTTCCTCAGACTGAAGGTAAGCCTTGGTCTCCTCTTTTCTTTTACAGGATTGCTTCAGGATTCCGAACCTTGCCAGGGGATTCACCTCTTTGTGACCGGGGTTCTTTTTATGGACAGTCCTGTGGGTTGCCACCGCCACGGTCTCCATCAACCATCATTTATTTAGGGGGAATCTTGTGGCGGTTGGCAAGTGGCAATCAGAAATTTGAGCGGGCAGGCAATAAGTTCAAACTCGAACCGCGCACTAAACGGCGCAACAATTCCCTAGCGCAACCGTGCGCCGAAATGCGTTTATAACACTGGCTTCTCAGCGCCGCTTCCCCTTAGCTTTGGGCGAGCCGTTTCCCCCGCTCCATTCTGGCTCGAGCTCCTCGGCTTCCTCCATGGCCTGCGCGGGTGCCTCCCCTAGGCCCAGCTTATAGAGAAACTCGGGTCCCTCCGTGGGCTCCTTCATCGTGATGGCCCTCCCGTTCCTAACCACCATCAATCCGAACGGGAAGGTCCACCTATACCTCACATTACGGTCTCGTAGGACTTTCGTTATAGGGAGCAAGTTGCGGCGTCTGAGCAGCGTAGCCGGGGAGAGATCCTGGAAGATGAGCATCTTGTTGCCCTCATACTCCACTGTCGGTAGCGGCCGTGTTTGCCGTAATATGGCCTCCTTAGTGGTAAAGAAGTGCAGCCTAATGATGATGTCGCGTGGCTGCTCATTTGGTACCGGTCTCGAGCGGAGGGCTCTGTGACAGCGATCTAGAGCCAGGGCTTCTTTACTGTAGTCAGGGAGGAGGGTCTCCAGCCATTTTGTTATATAATCCATGCAGTCCCCTATCTCTTCCATGACCCCCCGAATTCGGAGGTTGTTCCGCCTGTCGCGGTTCTCCGCATCCTCCTGTCTCTCTCTCAGCTCGTCAATTTGTCTCTGCAAGTCCCCTGTTTTTTTATCTGTTTTTTTGACCACTTTAATTGTCTGATCCACTTTCTTCTCTAGATCATCTGTCCTTGAGCCTAATTTTACTACGTCTCTTTTCACCTCCTTGATTTCTGCCTGCAGGAGTGACTTCAGGTCGTTGTATAGTCTTTCAAAATCGCACCTCCTGACAGGCAGCAATCCCTGGTTCCCTCGGCTGTCTTCCTCTCCTTCTGCTTCGGTGTCCGTATCAGGGTTTGAAACCGGCGCCATTTCCTCCATACCCCCGCTCGAGCTAGCGCCTCCGAAGTAAGCCCTGACATCGGCTGATTTAGGCTTTTTGAGGGAGCATGGCTTTTTCGGAGCCATCCTTGGCTGATTGTGGGAGATGCCTTCGGTTTTGGGGACAATTCCGTCGGTTTTCGGGTGTTTTTAATGTGTATTTCTATGAGCGCGGCACGGAGCTAGTATCCTAAGCAACCTTCCCCGTGTCCATCGCGCATGCGCTGTTATGTTTATGTGTATTTTTTAATAATAAATAACATTAATCTAATCCCTTGTGCGCATCTGTGCATTTTTTCCTTTCTGTTTCTCAGGGTGTCCTCCCCCCTTTTTAGGGGGGATCACCTTTGAAGTGGGAGCATTTGGGGAGACGCTCCATGCACGTGCAGCAAAGGGATTTTCCTATGTTCACATCTGCAGCACGAGTGCTGAATATCCTTCTTTCTGCTTTCAGGATTAATCCCTGGATCAACATTCTTCCCATGTTTACTTATTTGGTACATCCCTGTATATCTTTCCTTTCTAAAAAATATGTCCTTTTTTTTTGGACAAATCTATTGTATCTGCCATCACTCTCCATGGGTAATGAATTTCACATGTTAACTGCCCTTACTGTAAAGAACCCTTTCATTTGTTGCTGGCAAAATCTACTTTCCTCCAACCTTAAGGGATGCCCCCGAGTTCTTTGTACTTCCCTTGGGATGAATTGTTATTTTGAAAGCTCCTTGTACTGTCCCCAAATATATCATATCCCCTCTTAGACGTCCTTTTCTAATGTAAATAAATCTAATTTAGCTAGTCTCTCCTCATAAGTTAGTTTGTCCATCCCCTTTATTAATTTGGTGGCTCTTCTCTGCACTCTCTCTTGTTCCATAATGTCTTTTCTTAGGATTGGTGCCCAACATTGTACTCTATATTCAAGGTGTGGTCTTACTAATGCTTTGTAAAGGGGCATAATTATGTTTACTTCCCTTCCATCCATTGCCTGTTTAATGCAAGATAAGATCTTGTTTGTCTTTGCAGCTACTGCATAACTTTGGGCACTATTGCTAAGCCTGCTGTCTACAAGCACTCCTAAATCATTCCCCATCAATGATTCCCCTAATTTATCCCCATTTAATTTGTAAGTCGCCTGTTTATTCTTGCTTCCCAAATGTATAACATTACATTTATCTGTATTAAACCTCATCTGCCATTTTTACCTGCCCAAGTTTCCAGTCTCTCCAAGTCCTTCTGGAGAGAAATTACATCCTGCTCCGATTCTATTACCTTACACAATTTAGTATCATCAGCAAAGATGGAGACTTTGCTCTCGATGCCAACCTCAAGGTCAATTATAAATAAGTTAAAAAGCAGGGGTCCCAGTACCGATCCCTGAGGTACTCCACTCATGGCTTTAGCCCAACCTGAAAAAGTTCCATTTATGACAACTCTCTGTTGTCTATCCTTTAACCAGTTTTCAATCCAGGTGCATATATTATTAGAGAGTCCAATTTTCTTTATTTTGTACACCAACCTCTTGTGTGAAACCGTATCAAAAGCCTTTGCAAAATCTAAGTAGACCACATCAACTGCATTACCCTGGTCTAAATTCATACTTACCTCCTCAAAGAAACAAATAAGGTTCGTTTTGGCAAGGTCTATTCTTCATAAATACATGCTGACTATTACTAATAATTTTGTTTTCCATTAGGTATTCCTGAATATTATCCCGTATTAAACCTTCAAGTAGTTTCCCTACTATTGAAGTCAGGCTTACAGGTCTGTAATTCCCCGGGTGCGATCTAGCTCCTTTTTTAAATATAGGCACCGCATCTGCTTTACGTCAATCTTGTGGTACTGAGCATGTGGAAATGGAGTCCTTGAATATTACATGTAGTGGTTTGGCTATTACTGAGCTTAACTCCTTGAGAACTCTTGGATGTATGCCATCGGGGCCAGGTGCCTTATTTACTTTAATTTTTTCAAGTCGCTTATGAACTTCTTCCTCAGTTAACCAATTGTTCATTAATATGGAGGTTGTGGCTTCACCCTGCGGCACTACTATTGAACTTGATTCTTCCCTGGTAAACACGGAGGCAAAGAATTTGTTTAATACCTCCGCTTTTTCCTTATTTCCAATAATCTGCCTACCCATCTCACACTGAAAGGGTCCTATATTTTCTTTTCTCATTTTTTTGTTATTAAGGTACTTAAAGAACTTTTTAGGGTTGACCTTACTTTCTATTGCAATCCTTTTTACATTATCCATTTTTGCTAATTTGATTGCCCTTTTGCAATTTTTGTTACATTCCTTATAATTCTGATACAATGCCTCCGTCCCTTGTGACTTAAAGAATCTAAACGCCTTCCTCTTCTTTTCCATTTCCTCCCCTACCTGTTTATTTAGCCACATTGGTTTTGACTTATTTCTTTTATACTTATTACCCAAGGGTATACACTGATAAGTGTGCTTTTCTAACAATGTTTTAAAGACTGCCCATTTATCTTCTACATTTTTCCCTGCAAAAACATCATCCCAATTTATTCCTTGTAGATTAGTCCTCAGTTTATTAAAATCTGCCTTTCTAAAGTATAAGGCCCAAATTTTCCAAGACTTGAATATTTGCTATTACTTTTACATTGTTTGATATGACCAAATCCAGAACTGCCCCTCTCCTGCTTGGTTCCTCAGTCATTTGGGTCATATAATTGTCTTTAAGCACCCCCAAAAAACTGTTTCCTTTTGTTGTAACGCTAATCTAATTGCCCCAGTCTATGTCTGGATAATTAAAATACCCCATTATGCAAACATGACCCAGTTTTGATGCCTTCTCCATTTGTAAAAGTATTTTCGTTTCCTCAATCTCACAGATATTTGGTGGTTTATAGCATATCCCTACAAACATTTTCTTAATACTTTTACCTCCACTGCTAATTTCTATCCACAAGGTCTCTACATTTTCATCATCCCTTCATAAACATCTTCCCTTATAATAGGTTTTATATCCAGTTTAACATATAAACATACTCCACCTCCCCTTCTATTTGTTCGATCCTTCCGAAAAAGGGAATAACCCTCTAAATGAACTGTCCAGTCATGAGTTTCATCCCACCATGTTTCAGTAATCCCTATGATATTATACTGCTCCCTTGCAGCTATTAATTAAAGTTCCCTCAATTTATCTGTCAGGCTTCTTGCATTAGCAAGAATGCATTTCAGTTTTTTTCAGCCTGTACTATTATCTTATCTGCTCCTTCCTTTCTGCGCCAACTTGGTTTAGCCTTTAGAATTTTTCCAGTATTATCTGTATTTACCATGAGTGTTTTGCTGCTCGTCAAACTCGCACTTGCCCCCATTCTACCTCCATAACCCCTTGTTTCCTCAACTATTCTATTTAGTTTATCTGTTTCATTCCACTCCCCCCTCTATCCTCGTTTAAAATATCCTCCAACCTTTTTAACATTCTCCCCCCTAGAATGCTCTTAAGATTTCTGGTTTAACTCTACCATTCAAATGGTACAGCAAGATCAACGCTGTTGTTCAATATGGTTTTTTTTTTGTCCTAAATAATTAGGGGGCTACAGAGCTGTATTAAATCTAAAATGAGTCAATCATTTTTTTTAAAGGTTTTGACGCTTTCAAATGGAGTCCATAAAAGTGGCCATGCAAACATTACAAAAAGACTATATTTATTCATCATCAATTAGTGAGACGCATGTCTCCATATCCCGATTCATCAGACTCATTGTAAATGTTTCCGCTTCTGTGTAGAAGGCAGACACTTCCAGTGAAAGGCCTTGCCGTTTGGTTTGGCGACAGCATCTCGATTGATCACCAGAGTGATGGGGGCGATAGCAGCAAAACTTTGCCAAACTGGGATATGTCATGCCTTACTTAGACTATTGGCTGATCAAGGCTTCCTTAGAACACCTGGCACAACTTCCTGTTCTGTTGGTTTGCAATGAGCTAGAGGACCACGGATGGATCCTAAATATAAAGAGCAAGAGTATTCCTGCTCAAATGATTCAATTTCTTGTTTGTTTTCCCCTACTACACCTTCACCCTATTCACTAACGTTTAATATGTGTAAGGAGTGCTGGTGTCATTTTCGTTGTTGAATTTCTTGTATACTATTGTTACCCCCATTTAAAAGTGACGAACATAGTCTGGGAAGTTCACTCTTTTTAAGGATCTAACAGCCACCCCGCCTGCAGTTTATGCATCTCATTGGGCTGCTGAACCCAGTGATAAGCATGGTTCAATGTGCTAGATTCCATCTCGTATGGTTACGGGTCAATTTTATTTGAAGCGGGAGGAGCACGTTTCTCACACCGCAACACAGAATTCCTCTATTGGCATCCACAAGACGTCTGCTTTCATTGACCAAGTAGGAGAACCTGACTATACATGGAACCGCCTTACCAACGATGCCAGTCTAACAGGATGGGGGGGAGGAGGGGCCGTCTATCAAGATGTCAGTCCAGGGTCACTGATCACCAGCAGAGACCAAATTACTCATCAATTCTGGAAATATGAACAGTATATTACGCTATCCAGAGAAGTCCAACCTTAAAGGACCTTCAACTCAGAATTTTGTCTGATAATGTCAACTATGGCCTACAGCAGCTGACAAGGGGGCACCTGAAGTATAAAAGCTCCCAGAAGTCGCATGGATTTTGATGTGGGCAGAACAAGCGGTTCCCCATCTTTCACCGACCAACGTTTTGGGAGACAAAAATGCAAAAGCAGACTTCTTGAACAGGCAAACAGTTGTACCAGGAGAATGGTATTTGTGTCCAGATGTATTCATGAATATAGTAAGTCGATGAGGCCTTCCATCAGTGAACCTTTTGTTTGACCTAGCCATTAAAACATACACCATTAAGACTGTATTTCTCACAGCAATCACTGCAAAATGTAGCGTTGGAGAATTGCCAGCGTTATTATGCAAGGAACCGTATTTCCACATTCATTAGGATGAAATTGTCATGCGAACAGTTCCTCACTTCTGTGCGAAGGTGGGTTCAGTGTTTGCCATGAATCAGGATATCATGGGCCCTTCTTTTTGCCCTCACACTTCTAACGAAAATGAGAGACTATTGTGAATGTAGTTAGCATTGACACCCTATATCCAGAAGGCAGCGGAGTTTAGGAAAACCTCAAGGCTGTTCATTCTTTTTCCAAAGCTGCAGAAAAGGACAACTGGCCTCGGCCACATCTATTTCAAGGTGGATGAAAGCAGCTATCGGCAAAGCTTTATACTTTTTTACAGAAGGTACCACCCCAGAAGGTTATGGCTCATTTAACAAGGGCTATGGCAACGTCTTAGTCGGAGAAAAAAAACGACTTTAAGCATATTAGGGTAGCTGTTCAGTCATACACAAACATACTGGACACCTAACAAGCTCCTATTAAACCCCCAAAATACCCACAACATATATATAAGCATATGAGTGTCAGAGGAGTGCTACTGAGCATGGCAATATGCATTAAAACCAGAGACACAACACAAAACACAGACAAAGCTCAGCTCCTAGCACATCCAGTGAGACTCATACACGGTACAGTGCCTAAATATATATGGATAAATATCTAATAAGTAAATGGTCTTTTAGTTTGACATTTTTGGCCAAAATTGTTGTAAGCCCCTGAGCCAACGCCAAGGCAGACCACATATCAGGGGTCCCTAACGCTAATATAAATTCTTAATAACCTGTTTAATAACAGGAAGAATGATTTATAGTAAATCTGTCAATATTAGCTGCAAAGTTCTGTCTGACTGAAGCTCAGGGGCTTACAACAATTTTGGCCAAAAATGTCAAACTAAAAGACCATTTACTTATTAGATATTTATCCATATATATTTAGGCACTGTACCGTGTATGAGTCTCACTGGATGTGCTAGGAGCTGAGCTTTGTCTGTGTTTTGTGTTGTGTCTCTGGTTTTAATTCAGTCATACACAAAGAAAGAATGACCTTTAAGCCACAATGGTGTAACATATGTTGGGCGGGCTTGGCGCTACTACCAGGTGCGCAGGCTAATCGGAGAGGTCTGGTGCTATACTTTCAGTCAGAGCTTTTCGGAGCTTTCGTCATGGGAAACTCAAAGCTGACTACTTCCTTCATAGTTTATTTTTGAGTGTAAGACTCATAGATTGTGGTCTAAGAGGGCTATGTTCCTCTATTTCTCTCATAAGAGTATTTGGCTACTATCTGTCAAGCTGTTCACCAGGTCAGACCTACAGAGTCAGTGATTCCTGAACATGGTGGTCTGGCAACACTGTGTATGTGTATATAGAGGTTGGATTATAATACCCCACATACAAGCATGGTTATGGACATACAGAGCAAGTAACCCTCTTCCAGCATTAACACTCTCACCTATTTAGGAGTAGTTATCTGACGACCTACATTTGTACTTAAATAGCTATTACCACGGTTAGTATAATTATATAACCGCGGGATAAGATAGTTAATAATAGCTATTTATCTACACTGTCGTTTTTGATAAATAGCACGCAGACATTTTTAATTTGTTTTAATCATTTGGTTCATTGTATATTCTGCTGCAATAAATATATTTTAATTAGTTCATTAATAAATAGTAATTTTAATTTAGCTTAGGGTGTTTTCTCTAGTGCGACACAATAGGGAGCTTTCTTTCTTTGGTTCATCATAGCTGTTCAGGCATCAACTGATGCGATTTTTGGGAGAGCGTTTTTATAAGCTGTAATTCCGTCAGCTACTAAATATGTACCCACCCAACAAATTTAACTGCTTTGCCCCATCCCAGTTATTTGCTGCCATACAGGACCCTGGAGAAAATGGGTAGTGTACCTACCAATATTTTGTTAAAGTCCTCTATGGTAGACTACTTCCCTCCCTTGTTTTTTGTTTTACCTGTTTTTTTTTTTGTTCATTTGAGCTTCTTTTTAAGGAGCTTAGATAAGTGACCAGGGAATAGGTCACACCTCCTTTATACCTGCGCCCGAACTTTTGTCCTACCCAAGCTAGAAGGAGTTGTATCCCACCATTTATTGGCTGCTATAGATAGAGGCTGATTTGAAGAAACCAATATATTGGTAGGTACATTTTCTACTGTTTGGCTTCCTGGTTGATCTCTTAGCGGTTATATTTCTATTGCTCTACATACAGGGTTTGTGTTTATTTATTTTTCTTTTCCATAACAAAATAACATGGTGAAGTCTGGAGGGTACAGAATGTAAAGGGGGGGGGAGGATATTTTAAGGGATTGGTAAAGACTTGCAAAGAAAGCAGGTCAAGATAATGGACTATGTACATTTGATTAAGACATATTGACATTTTAAAGCATTATAGTTGAATCACGTATTCCAAACTTCATATTTATATTGAATACTATGCAATAAACTTATTAACTTTTCCCTTAAACTCGTCTGACACTTTAGCTCTAAGAGGGAGGGGGAGGAAGAGACTGTTTCTAACAAATGGCTATCGCTGATTTAGCAGAATTAAAGAAACACGTTTGCTGGTTTATCTGCATATCAATCGCCTATCCCCCCCCCGCCCCCTGGAATGGGCTTACTGAGCAAAAATATCTATTGGTCCTAGGGTAAAGAAAGGGGCATCGCCTGGGCTATAAGCAGGCAGGACATGGTTGGTATTTTAAATACATGATATTTATTATTTTATGACCTTAACATTTGTTTCAGAGAGAAGACCAAAGTTGCCAAAGTTAGTCAAGAGGTTGACGATGGTCCTGAAGCCAAAAAAGCAAAGATAGATTCCACAGAGACCACCACAATGGTGAAAAAGGTATACAAATCTAATTTCTTACAGGATAATTGCACATAGAATACAAACTAGTAGTATAAAAAATGTAAATGCAAACCGTTTTAAGTCTGCTCATCATGTGCCATCTCTACAGTATATGTATCTTTGGTTCTGCAAGTGTCTTATTGATTTTTTTTAAAGTATAAAAAAAAAACATAATACAAGCTGTGTGTTATTAGAGATAAATCACATGAGTCTTTAGTGCTGTTTTCTGAGAGGTTCCCAATAGCTTTGTCTATTCGTTTTCGGAATCGTATGTTACGCCTGTGATCAGCGTTTCCCAACACTGCTGCTATCACTTGGTACACCAGACGTTCCATGACCTTCTCCAACTAATCCAGCAGACCAATGTTCGTATGGTTATGGAGCTGTTAGAAATCCAGCAAAAATAGCAGGATGTAAGGTGTAAGCCGTATGTCGTACCGTATAGGGTGCAAGGCATACACTTCTCCGGGAGCAATACTTCTACTATGACTAAGTATTTCTGACATGTTCAGCATGTTACGCTTCTGTAACACAGCAGATAATATTTATTGCATTGTTTTAGTGCAGTCATTACATTAATTTTATGCAATTTTTCCTTTGAGAGAATTTTTTTCGAAAAATGATATTCTGTCTGGAGCTTAAAAAAAATTGTATAAACCTTGAGCTGACTAACGTTACTGCTCCGTGGCAAAATGTGTGCGGCTGCGCTTTTATGCTGTAAGACATGAACTATGTACTACTCTTTCGCATTAGTCCATAGTATCAGCCTAAAAGTTGTACCTGCCTCGCACTATTCGTTATTAACCAACCACAAATAGGCGATCTGCCAGGATATGTTAATGCTCTGCGTCTGTAACCTGCTTCCTGATTGGCCGTGTTTTATGTTGGTCCATTAAAATGTATCCCTATCTACAAGCTCTTTGTGGATCAAACCTCACAGGTCTCTTCAAGTGTACACTTGTCAGGGTTGGAAAGCTCTGCACACTATCATTTCATCTTTGGTTGGCTCATTGTGTATTTTTTCAACCTATAATAGATCTACACTTCTGCTGTACCTGTCCGGCTCCTTAATCTTTAGGAAGCACCCAGGGAAGAAGGAATTTAGTGAACTATATTATCCCACCCATTTGCATGCATCTCTTCCAATAAAGCATACTTGGCACTTTCCAATCTCAATACACACAAGTTAGAAAGTTATATGGTGAAATCATGTTGTAAGCATCTCAAGTTACTGAGGACCGCCCCACCCTCCACATTAATTTATTCCTATTTGTGTGACATAAATTAGGATGCCTAAGGTGCTCGGTGAACAGTAAGTGTTGCAAATGGGACTTCATTTTACTTGACAGACTTTGCAAAGTGACATATTTAAATTAGAAAATGCTTCAGGGATGTGTGTTTTTATTCCCCACTGGTGAGAGAACGCACAGCCTCAAAGAACACAATGATGTCTGAACATTTTGCAATTTAGCTTAATGTCTCGGCGGTCCTTAACTCCCTCGGTGCTAGAGCAGTTAAAATGCCTAGCGGTTGGCTATGGATGCTAGTAACTTAGCGGAATAAATCTGGAAAGACCTATTTTGAAAGGAACAAAGTAGGGAGATTTGTGCGGACTTGGAAAAGGACTCCGTTCAATCTAGGTCCTAGATAGCTCCTAGGACCAAAAAGATAATCTGTCTTTTCAACATTTACTTGCAAGTTTGTGATAGCAGTTTATCCAGCCTGTATCATAGCCTTCCATATTCTGCACTGTATTATTATTGTGTATTTAGGTTTGCTGCAGGTTGGAATATCTTTTGATGGACAAATATGAGAATTATCCATAGATGTAGTTGTACACACGTTTTTTTTAAACGTCACAGGTATCTTCTTCAGATGGTAAAGGGTAGAGTTTGTGTACAGCATAAAGGCCCATATTTATGATGTAGTGCTAGTTTATAAGACACCTAGTACCGGAAGATACCTTTACAGACAATTTAATTGAATGTCTTTCTCAAAAGAGCGGATTGCATATTCAGCGTAGGTTCTCTTGAGACACCCTATTGTTTGATCAGAAGGTTCCACTAATCCTGTTAATTTATGTCATGGCCTCATGGAACAAATATTGAAATTGATACCTGTAGGAAATTTCCAATGATTACAGGTCACTCTGGAATTTGTGCTTCTTTTTCAATAGCTTATTTCGAAGCATTATTGTTAATAATCTTCATAGTTAATCAATGGTGACTAATACCTCACCTTTCACCTGTGATTCCCCTACCATGTGTCACACACAAAATGCAGAAGTGCACACTTTCCTTGAGGGGACAAGTGAATAGTTTCTCCAATCCATCCTATATTATATTTCATTTTGCTTCAAGTGATCTTTCCATGGATGGATATATTGTTTCGTGGATATGTGGGAGACAGAATTGTTCCTGTAGTTTACTTATAGACAGCACTGCTATGCCAGACGCTAATTAGTTAAGTAGACAGAAGTAAAAAAGATTAGAGTCAAAAGGTCACATTACCTTGAGGCTGTTTAGCAGCAAAGCGGAGAAGTTGTTATAAAGGCACCTTCACAGAACTTGTACGTGTTTAAGACATGACAGTAGTTAGACTGATATTAACTAGAGAACAGAGAACTCTTTTGTTGAGTACACCGTGGGTACTGTTTAAAATAACCTCTGCAAATCTAACATCTGGGTCTGAAAAGCAGTGCACCCTCCACTCAATTTTAAATAGATTTTTTTTTTGCTGATATGTATAATTCCAATAGACCATTGCAGTGATTAATTTCATTTTTAGCAATCTGGAGATATACACTTTAAAAGGTTGAAGATTAACTACTTTACAAATACTGGTTCTTGTTAGAGTAATAGTGAGGCCTGTGTGAATAAATGCTTCTTTTTTTTAAAGTAGGAAAGCAGAGTGGAAACTTATATCTTTTAAAGCAGTGGTTCTCTACCTATTTTACATTGTGCATTCTCAGCTAGAAAATATTTGTCCCGCAAACCCCTAATTTATAAATCTTATTGCATACTCGTCAGACTTGTTAACAAAGCTTTGTCAAACAAATGAATATAAGCTCAAAGAAATTGTATAATAAACAATATCCAGATAATCTTTGAAGCGGGGTAATAGTGATCGGTATAAACGGGGGGGGGGTTGGGGGGGAGGAGAAACCACATCCACTTCTGATGATAAATGGGTTTAGAGCAGGAGATACGAGGACGCATAAAAAAGGTAAAGCCATAAACCCAACCAGATTAACTCAAAGGAGGTGAATAATGTGTCTCCATGAGGTACCTGGGACAAGGGTATACCCGGATTTTGAGCCACTGTAGCTCACTATAGTTCACTGTCTCCTACGGCTTGTTGGACGCTCTGTAGTCTGGTGTGTTTGTGCAAGGATCCGTGACCCTCCGTGTGTGTCACTCCAATCGCAGTAGAGCAAACAAAAATGTTGAGGATCGGTAGGACTGCTACCCATGGAAAAATCGTAACTCGCCAGAATTAAAAAAAAAAAAAAAAGATTTATTGATTACATGCAAAAAATGTGAAACAAAAATGACACCGACAAATCTCCTCTCACGCGTTTCGCACCTGGACTGGCGCTTTCTTAAAGCTACAGTCCATGTGTGCGAAACGCGTGGGAGATTTTTTTGGTCTGTGTAATTTTTGTTAAACATTTTAGCATGTAAACAATAAATCTTTTTATTTTTTCAATTCTGGCGAGTTACGATTTTTCCATGGGTAGCAGTCCTACCGATCCTCAACATTTTTGTTTGTTCTACTGCGATTGGAGTGGCACACGGAGGGTTTGTTTGTTAACAAAGCTGTTTGATCAATCTCAGACAGTATAGTGTCCTGAGCCCGTGGGGGGAATACACGCTTAAGTCTTAACCTCCAGTATGTGCAGACAGCATGGGCGGTATAGCTGTCAATAACTGCAGGAGCTTCCAAAGTCACACGTTGCTGCTGTTGATGTAAAGCATTGTGGGGAGCGACTTTGGTAACTCCTGCTATAATTGACAGGTATACCACCTGTAAAGGTGCTGTTTGGGGCCTTAAGTGTGCAGTCCCAACACTGGCTCAGGAACCCATTATACTGCCTGGGATCTGCTATTACATTTGAATTTTTGGGGGCGAACCCCTTGGAGGCCCTTCGTGAATCGCTGAACTAGATGTTGAAGACTCTGCCTTGGCCAGCAAGTATCAAACTTTTAAATAAATAAAATTGTAGGGGAATGAAGATGGGATAGATCACATTTGGAAGAAGCAGGACAAACTTTCAAGGAACCGTCCACTGTGCTTTAATAGGAAAGTGTTGACCAATGTATTTGTCCTGTGCTCACATATGTATGTGAAACTTGGACCCTAAATGCAAAGATAATTCAAAAGCATAAGACAACCCCAATAAATATGGAGTGGTGTATGCTGGGTATTGCCCGAAGAGACAGGAATATGAATGTATTTGAAAGCAAACAAGTCTGACCTAATCACAGGGGGAAGGGATTAAAATGGTATTGGGCCAGACTTCTCAAGAAGAAATTAATATTGAATTTTGTTTTCGACTGGATTCCCAGGGATTTCGAAAGAGCTAGACGACAACCAAAAGTAAGATGAGAGAAATTAGAACATTTGTTGGAGCAACAGGGAGAAATGAGGCTTGCAACCGCAGTACCTGAAAGATCATTGGGGAGACCTTCTTCCAGCATTGGCTTTACCAGGGCTGAAGTGCATGTAGGTGTTGTGTTTGGGTAATGGGTGACTCTTTTGAGGGAAGAATGTCATATTGCACATCACTGCCTAGCGAGAAGTGCTACCTGAAGATCTAGGTCTGTCCTAATATCGGCGCGCAGATGTCCATTTAAAAATGTATTTCCAAAAATATTTTAATAGAGGACAGCTCCACCGTATTTGTATGAAGTAACATCTTCCACCACAACCCCTCCAAAGTGGACTGCATGTACTGGGGTCAGTTTCCATAGTTGCCCCAGCTTTTTCTGCTGGGTGGCTGCCTTCGGCATCCACACCTATCCAGCGAACACTTGTACACGTATCTTCTTTAGATTTTGTTGTGGCTTTTCTTTATTCTTCTTTATTCTTCTTTTAGACCTTGGCACTTTTTAGATACAGTATAATACTTAAAAACAGAGATCTCTGTTTCAGATTTAACTCTCAATGTGTGCTTGTGTTAAAATATAAGATTTGGGGAATTTTTAATTAAACCCTTCGCTGTCGGATGCAATGCTATACAAAGCAGGAACTTTCAGCGGAATAGGTTAAAGGGGCATTGCCTCTTGTCGGTTTTTTGCTTTATTAAATGCAGTAGTTCTTTACATTTACTGCAATGCTTTTGTCTAAGCTGCCAATCGATCCGTTCTCGCGTGATGGATAGGCGACGATCCGGCTTCCCAGGCCACTCTATGGCTGCTTATTTCGGAAGAGTTGTGGTTTTCTAAATATTTGCTATAACATCCCAAGGAAGATTAACACATTACAAATCATGCCACTTTTAGAGGAGTAGTGGAGTAAGTAACAATATTTTAAACCAATGAAGTAATTTATAGCAGAGTTTGAGATACTGATGTGCAAATGTTTATCCCGTGTACCTTCTTATTACCAATATGAGGCAGTAGACAGACAGCAGGGACCCCTGCCAATTAGGAGACTCTTAACTGCTGCAGCCAGTGGCATAGCTAGACATGTGTAGGCCCCCAGGCAAAAAATAAAATAACATTTTCTGGGCCCCCTCATGTCTCTCTCACACTCACACACAATTTTCTTTCTTCCTTCCTGTATCCTTTCCATGTCTGTTTTTACCCCTGTGATTTAACCCTTCCCCTCCCTCTCACCTTTCCCAGCCTGTTTCTCAGGCTGCAGCTCCAGTCCCACACTGCACTACTTGAGGCCCCACCCCCTGACCTAGGCCACGCCCACAAATGAAGGCTCTGCAGAGGAAGGGATTTCCCCTCTGTGCTTCCTTCTGCATCTTAGGGCCCCGCCCCCGACTCAGGCCCCGACCATCTGTAGAGGAAGGGATTTCTCTCTGCGGAGGAAACAATGTGCCGCTGACGGGGGGAGAGGGAGAGTGGGCCCCCCAAGAGCGCGGGTGCCTGGACTATAGCTACGCCCCTGGCTGAAGCTCTTTTTCACTGGGATATACTGGGTACCCCAGCATAAACAAAGTTAGTGTTACTCAAGGCCTACAAATGAAGTTGCAAGTTGAAGTCCTCAAGTGTTTAGTTTTTATTCCGTTTTTATGGTTTTCTGAATTTACACATTAAAACTGAACTCTAACAAGCATGTGGGGAATTTTGTGAGGGTCTAGGTAAGGAATCATGTCTAAATCTCATAACTAGCATTTTTATTTCAAATTTGCAGTAAGTGGTAAGAAGTCCTACAGTAGAGCAAGCACACATGTTTAGTTACTGGAACCCCCTCCCCCCCATATTATTCTCAATAATACTACATTCAAAACTAGGGGATCTTTCAGTGACCTACGTGATAAGGATGAGATGTACAATAAAGACACTTAGTACAAAGTATTTTTGGTAAGCGTTTGCAGTCTTCTTTCCATATGCATTGACCATATTGTGGGCACGAGAACTCCAGAACTTGGGAAGAGGGTGGGGTCCCAGGAATAAACCTTTACTAGGAGAACCCTCTCCCAGGTCCTGAGATGAGAGGAGCAGTTTGCTTCTTTAAATTGCCACGGATTTCGAATTTGATTGCACTGTTAGAGAAAACAAAATGTTCTAGTGCTGAAAGTTAGGCAGGAAAAGTAAAAACTGGAGCATGATGTTCTCACCAGCTGGTACACTTGGTCTCATTATCCACCAGTGACATTGCAATGGCCCCAATCAATGTTCTTTGCTGTCTTCATGTTTTAAGAGAGTTGGGAGGGGGAGGGGGGGGGAACCACATGACAGCAAGTTCAACATCTCCCGGAAAAATATTCCCAAAGCGACTCGAAACTTTCTCTACTTTTGTCCTTGTCAGAAAGTACAGTTCTGCCAGCTAAAGGAAGCCCTCGAAATTGACTGGAGCAGCGAGAAAGCGAAAGCAGCGCTGAAAAGAACCCCCGCCGACTACTTCCTTTTCCAAGGTAACAAAGGCACCGAACTGCACCCATCACGACTAATGTAAATGCACCGAGAGCTTGTCAGAATACAAAGAACATTGCAGAACATTCACGTCTCTAACGCTAAGCAGCTGTTTGTGTCTGTAACTGGAGGGATGAGCTCTTAAAGGTGTAAACACTAAAACAAAGTAATTGCGCACTCAAGTATAGTACCTTAATGTACATATATTGTTTTAATGCACAAGTCCGTGCCCTGTAGGGACTATTATTGAATTTTGGGGTGCCTACAGCACAGTGACTTGCCCATCCATGGTCACAAGAAGCTAGCACTGGGATTCAAACAGAGTTCATCAGATTCAAAAGCAGTAGTGTAACTACTGAGCTACTCCCTTCATTTTATTTATTCCCACTGCTGGCAGAGTAATCGGCAGGACATTGCGGAGCAATGTGTACGGCAGTGAAGGGTTTCATCCCCCGTATATTCCTGGGATTTGGCACCTAGAGCTTTGATTCTTGTGAGCAAAAATTATCGTTATTTATAATTACAAGTGTGTGTTTCTGGATTGCTGCAGCATCTTCAAGAGACCCCATAAGAGGCCATACATAATACATAATTATTAATTGATACTTGTAGAAATTAGCAAAGTTTTAGACAAAATTATGCCCTGTTGTCAGAATAGCTCCTTGTTTAAAAAGTGACATAAACAGGAAATTTGGCAAAGTTGAAGATCACGGATTGCACCGTAAAGCAATTAATTTCCCATGATTCCCATGCAGCTTGAATATGCAGATGTGACAGTTGCAAGTGCCTCCTCTGTTCCCCATCTGCCCATGTGGATGGAATTACGATAAGGATATTGTGTCCCTATTCCTAAATTCTCCAATCGTAACCGATGAAGATGACATTTGTGATTCTTTACTTTCAAAAAGCACTTTGATAAGTTTGAACATATCTATTTGCTCTTCTGTTATGACATTACACTTTTGATATAGGCTACAAAAACAAAAAGTGGCGCTCTACACTCCCTATTAAAGTATCTAAGTGCAAAAATAGGAAACAATTATCAGATAAGTGAAAAACTCTACTCAGTTAGTGAAACACATAACAGATCAGTGTAAAACTGTTTATAATATAAGGCCCAGATATTATAGGCAATATTTTTAAAGAATTACGAGTTGTGATCCTCCACCCAACCCTTTAAAAGACTTGTTCCAATCGTCTTCTCAAAATGTTTTCTCTAAAAGGTAAGGAGCGGGGGCTGCCCCATGCAGAGGGAGAGAAGACCCCACATAGAGCGGGGGCTGCCCCATGCAGAGGGAGAGAAGACCCCACATAGAGCGGGGGCTGCCCCATGCAGAGGGAGAGAAGACCCCACATAGAGCGGGGGCTGCCCCATGCAAAGGGAGAGAAGACCCCACATAGAGCGGGGGCTGCCCCATGCAAAGGGAGAGAAGACCCCACATAGAGCGGGGGCTGCCCCATGCAAAGGGAGAGAAGACCCCACATAGAGCGGGGGCTGCACCATGCAAAGGGAGAGAAGACCCCACATAGAGCGGGGGCTGCCCCATGCAGAGGGAGAGAAGACCCCACATAGAGCGGGGGCTGCCCCATGCAAAGGGAGAGAAGACCCCACATAGAGCAGGAGCGGGGGCTGCACCATGCAAAGGGAGAGAAGACCCCACATAGAGCGGGAGCGGGGGCTGCACTATGCAAAGGGAGAGAAGACCCTACATAGAGCAGGAGCGGGGGCTGCACTATGCAAAGGGAGAGAAGACCCTACATAGAGCAGGAGCGGGGGCTGCCCCATGCAGAGGGAGAGAAGACCCCACATAGAGCAGGAGCGCGGGCTGCCCCATGCAGAAGGAGAGGAGACCCTACATAGAGCAGGAGCGGGGGCTGCACCATGCAAAGGGAGAGAAGACCCCACATGGAGCGGGGGCTGCCCCATGCAAAGGGAGAGAAGACCCCACATAGAGCAGGACCTGCACCATGCAGAGGGAGAGAAGACCCCACATAGAGCAGGAGCGGGGACTGCACCATGCAAAGGGAGAGAAGACCCCACATAGAGCGGGAGCGGGGGCTGCACCATGCAAAGGGAGAGAAGACCCCACATAGAGCAGGAGCGGGGGCTGCACCATGCAAAGGGAGAGAAGACCCTACATAGAGCAGGAGCGGGGGCTGCACCATGCAAAGGGAGAGAAGACCCCACATAGAGCGGGAGCGGGGGCTGCACCATGCAAAGGGAGAGAAGACCCTACATAGAGCAGGAGCGGGGGCTGCCCCATGCAAAGGGAGAGAAGACCCTACATAGAGCAGGAGCTGCACCATGCAAGGGAGAGAAGACCCCACATAGAGCAGGAGCGGGGGCTGCCCCATGCAAAGGGAGAGAAGACCCTACATAGAGCAGGAGCGGGTACATAGAGCAGGAGCGGGGGCTGCACTATGCAAAGGGAGAGAAGACCCTACATAGAGCAGGAGCGGGGGCTGCCCCATGCAGAGGGAGAGAAGACCCCACATAGAGCAGGAGCGCGGGCTGCCCCATGCAGAAGGAGAGAAGACCCTACATAGAGCAGGAGCGGGGGCTGCACCATGCAAAGGGAGAGAAGACCCCACATGGAGCGGGGGCTGCCCCATGCAAAGGGAGAGAAGACCCCACATAGAGCAGGAGCTGCACCATGCAGAGGGAGAGAAGACCCCACATAGAGCAGGAGCGGGGGCTGCACCATGCAGAGGGAGAGAAGACCCCACATAGAGCAGGAGCGGGGGCTGCACCATGCAGAGGGAGAGAAGACCCCACATAGAGCAGGAGCGGGGGCTGCACCATGCAGAGGGAGAGAAGACCCTACTTAGAGCAGGAGCGGGGGCTGCACCATGCAAAGGGAGAGAAGACCCTACATAGAGCGGGAGCTGCACCATGCAAAGGGAGAGAAGACCCCACATAGAGCAGGAGCGGGGGCTGCCCCATGCAAAGGGAGAGAAGACCCCACATAGAGCAGGAGCTGCACCATGCAAAGGGAGAGAAGACCCTACATAGAGCGGGGGCTGCCCCATGCAAAGGGAGAGAAGACCCCACATAGAGCGGGGGCTGCACCATGCAAAGGGAGAGAAGACCCTACATAGAGCAGGAGCGGGGGCTGCCCCATGCAGAGGGAGAGAAGACCCCACATAGAGCAGGAGCGGGGGCTGCACCATGCAGAGGGAGAGAAGACCCCACATAGAGCAGGAGCGGGGGCTGCACCATGCAGAGGGAGAGAAGACCCCACATAGAGCAGGAGCGGGGGCTGCACCATGCAAAGGGAGAGAAGACCCCACATAGAGCAGGAGCGGGGGCTGCACCATGCAAAGGGAGAGAAGACCCCACATAGAGCAGGAGCGGGGGCTGCACCATGCAGAGGGAGAGAAGACCCCACATAGAGCAGGAGCGGGGGCTGCACCATGCAAAGGGAGAGAAGACCCCACATAGAGCAGGAGCGGGGGCTGCACCATGCAAAGGGAGAGAAGACCCCACATAGAGCAGGAGCGGGGGCTGCACCATGCAAAGGGAGAGAAGACCCCACATAGAGCAGGAGCGGGGGCTGCACCATGCAAAGGGAGAGAAGACCCCACATAGAGCAGGAGCGGGGGCTGCACCATGCAAAGGGAGAGAAGACCCCACATAGAGCAGGAGCGGAGGCTGCACCATGCAGAAGGAGAGAAGACCCCACATAGAGCAGGAGCTGCACCATGCAGAGGGAGAGAAGACCCCACATAGAGCAGGAGCGGGGATTGCACCATGCAAAGGGAGAGAAGACCCCACATAGAGCAGGAGCGGGGGCTGCACCATGCAGAGGGAGAGAAGACCCCACATAGAGCAGGAGCGGGGGCTGCACCATGCAGAGGGAGAGAAGACCCTACTTAGAGCAGGAGCGGGGGCTGCACCATGCAAAGGGAGAGAAGACCCTACATAGAGCGGGAGCTGCACCATGCAGAGGGAGAGAAGACCCCACATAGAGCAGGAGCGGGGATTGCACCATGCAAAGGGAGAGAAGACCCCACATAGAGCAGGAGCGGGGGCTGCACCATGCAAAGGGAGAGAAGACCCCACATAGAGCAGGAGCGGGGGCTGCACCATGCAAAGGGAGAGAAGACCCCACATAGAGCAGGAGCGGGGGCTGCACCATGCAAAGGGAGAGAAGACCCCACATAGAGCAGGAGCGGAGGCTGCACCATGCAGAAGGAGAGAAGACCCCACATAGAGCAGGAGCTGCACCATGCAGAGGGAGAGAAGACCCCACATAGAGCAGGAGCGGGGATTGCACCATGCAAAGGGAGAGAAGACCCCACATAGAGCAGGAGCGGGGGCTGCCCCATGCAAAGGGAGAGAAGACCCCACATAGAGCAGGAGCTGCACCATGCAAAGGGAGAGAAGACCCTGCATAGAGCGGGGGCTGCCCCATGCAAAGGGAGAGAAGACCCCACATAGAGCGGGGGCTGCACCATGCAAAGGGAGAGAAGACCCTACATAGAGCAGGAGCGGGGGCTGCCCCATGCAGAGGGAGAGAAGACCCTACATAGAGCAGGAGCGGGGGCTGCCCCATGCAGAGGGAGAGAAGACCCTACATAGAGCAGGAGCGGGGGCTGCACCATGCAAAGGGAGAGAAGACCCTA
The DNA here is from genome assembly GCF_040206685.1 of Ascaphus truei. Taxonomy (NCBI): domain Eukaryota; kingdom Metazoa; phylum Chordata; class Amphibia; order Anura; family Ascaphidae; genus Ascaphus; species Ascaphus truei. The sequence goes on from NC_134489.1 coordinate 11,860,775, forward strand.
CATAGAGCAGGAGCGGGGGCTGCCCCATGCAAAGGGAGAGAAGACCCTACATAGAGCGGTATTGCTAGTGCATGTGTAATCAGAACAGTGATGTATCCTTCAATATTTCTACTCACAATGGAGTGATGTACGTAGGCAGATCCAAATCAGTGGTAAAGTGGTAGATGTGATGTCGGGTGGTCCCACTAATCTCAGAGAGAGGGGAGTAAAGACACAACAATAATGCAGATGGTATATGTAAAATGTATAAACTTTATGGTTAAAGAAACCTCTAAGCTCAAGGCGTACAAGAATAATGCTCTTTGCAGCATTGAAACACAAAGATTCCCGAAAGCCGAATGAGTCGCGATCTCACCGCTCCTGCTTCATATGGATCCGTCTCGTTCGCGCGTCCTGCGTCACTTCCGGTTACGGCCACCCTGAAACAGAGGAGGGGCTTGTCTCGATCCTCGCTCTGTCCTCTGGAATCACCGATAAGGCGGTAAGTTTGAGCCGTACTGGTGATGCCAGTGGACAGAGCGAGGATAGGGACGAACCCCATCTCGGTTTCCCGGCGGGCGGAACAGGAAGTGACGCTCCCCTTACCTTTCAGAGATTACACTCTTGATACCTGCTTTTACTTTCTAGGTTTCTTGCAAAATTTTAAATTGACTGTTTTCTCTCATAGGAATGAATTATTTTGCAAAGGCGTATTGTATTATTCCTGGTTAAAAATAGCAAACTATTTTGCACACTTGTTTAATAGTACTTCGGCCAGTGTTTCCTCATTATTATATATTTTTTTTTAAACCTTTTCACTGCCAGAGGCCAACAACAAATTGCATGGGAATGAACATAAGAGTTGACAATAATACATAGTTACATAGTAGATGAGGTTGAAAAAAGACATACGTCCATAAAGTTCAACCTATGCTAAATTTAGACATCAGATACTTTATCCTATATCTATACTTACTTATTGATCCAGAGGAAGGCAAACACAAAACCCCAGTGTCATATCATCCAATGATATCTCATAAGGGGAAAAATAAATTCCTTTCCGACTGAAAGAATTGGCATCAAATTACTCCCTGGATCAACATCCTTCCCATGTTTACTTATTTGATATATCCCTGTATACCTTTCCTATCTAAAAAGATGTCCAACCTTTTTTTGAACAAATCTATTGTATCTGCCATCACAGTCTCCATGGGTAATGAATTCCACATTTTAACTGCCCTTACCCTGAGTCCTTTTTACTGCCCGTGGGATAAATAGTTATTTTGAAAGCTCCTTGTACTGTCCCCGAATATATTTGTATATAGTTATCATATCCCATCTTAGACGCCTCTTTTCTAATGTAAATAAATGTAATTTAGCTAGCTTCTCCTCATAAGTTAGATTGTCCACCCCCTTTATTAATTTGGTGGCTCTTCTCTGCACGCTCTCTAGTTCCATAATATATTTTCTAAGGCTTGATGCCCAAAATTGTACTCCATATTCAATGCTAATGCTTTGTAAAGGGGCATAATTATGTTTACTTCCCTTCCATCCATTGCCCATTTTATGCAAGATAAGATCTTGTTTGCCTTTGCAGCTACTGCATGACTTTGGGCACTATTGCTATGCCTGCTGTCTACAAGCACTCCTAAATCCTTCTCCATCAAGGATGTAAGTCGCCTGTTTATTCTTGCTTCCCAAATGCTTTTATCTGTATTAAACCTCATCTGCCATTTACCTGCCTAAGTTTCCAGTCTCTCCAAGTCCTTCTGGAGAGAAATTACACCCTGCTCTGATTCTATTACCTTACACAATTTAGTTTCTTCAGCAAAGATGGAGACTTTGCTCCCTATGCCAACCTCAAGGTCATTAATAAACAAGTGTAGCCCTGTTTCCCCGCCCCCCCCCCCCCCCAGTGAGATCTGGGGGCAGGCTGTAAATATATTACTGGTGCTACCTTTACCTGTTGGCTCACAGGAACCTGAGCCTCCGCCATGGAGAGCCTGGGGTGATGTACTTACAATCCGGTGCAGCGCTTCCACCTGCGAGGGATCCCAACGTAGTGGGAGGAGCCCCTCACAGGACCCTAACACAATGATCACACACAGTATAAAATAACAATAACCTTTACTGACATAGGAATAATCTTAACGTTCTAATATGGTCACTAATAATACAACTACCCTTCAACCTCGCAGGGCGGCAACCCCACTGTGTTCCCAACACCCTGTACCAGAATCCCACACCCAACCCCCAATGTGTATGACAGCACTGCCCACTAAGTTGAGATGTTGGTTGGTGCACGTGTTGTATGATACCTGCCGAGTGTGTCCACAACCGGATGCTCCGTCAGGAAAATAGAATGGATCCACTGATCCCGCGATGAATCCGCCTCCGTGTGGGGTGGTGTCCGACGGACGGTCCCACCATGAATACAGTCTCTTATCTTCTTATGGAGTTTGGTCCCAGACCACAACCATCAGGGCCGCGCAGCGTTGCGTCCCTGATCTATCAAACAACTAAAGTGGCAGGGTCCCTACCTAAGGGCCTGTCCCTATAGCAGCCACACTATGCACTTGAGTCGGGCCTAGGAGATTACCTGGCCTAGTGTAGGGGGTCCCTGACCCCTGCACACACAACCTCCCCTAACCTTGACCCAGCTCCAACTCTGTCCTTCCCCAGCGCGTGAAAAATGTATCTCTCTCCTCAGGGGAAGCTCTAAGCCCTATTGGCTGCTGTGGTCTCACATGGTTAGCAGCCCCAGTGGCTGCTGGGTGTTGTAGCCCCCGCAGGTCCTCTTTATTATTGGAGCCGCGTGCGCTATCTCCCTTGCGCATGCGCGACTTTGTAATGGCCACCACCGCTCGCATCTGCCCATGCGCGAACTCAGGAAGGCACTGCACTAAGAAAAGCCACCTCTGCCATTTCTCAATCCCTGTGATGGCCGCCGCAACCCCTCTGCGCATGTGCAAGCACCTGAAACATGGCGGCGCCCTTCAAAGGGTGCCGCCGGCGAGCCCATCGCCTCCTGCACCTTCCCACAACAGACCCACGGCAGCGGAGGTAAGGGGGGGAACGGAGGACAGGAGGGGACCTGGCTAGACAAGTTAAAAAGCAGGGATCCCAGTACCGATCCCTGAGGTACTCAACTCACGATTTTAGCCCTATCTGAAAAAGTTCAATTTATGACAACCCTCTGTTGTCTATCCTTCAACCAGTTTTAAATCCAGGTGCATATATTTTTACTGAGTCTAATTTGCTTTATTTTGTACACCAACCTCTTGTGTGAAACCGTATCAAAAGCCTTTGCAAAATCTAAGTAGACCACATCAACTGCATTACCCTGGTCTAAATTCCTACTTACCTCCTCAAAGAAACAAATAAGGTTAGTTTGGCATGATCTAGCCTTCATAAATCCATGATGATTATTACTACTGATTTTGTTTTCCATTAGGTATTTCTGAATATTATCCCGTATTACTACTTCAAGTAGTTTCCCCACTATTGAAGTCAGGCTTACAGGTCTGTAATTCCCTGGTTGTCATCTAGCTCTCTTTTTAAATATAGGCACCACATCTGCTTTACACCAATCTTGTGGTACTGAGCCTGTGGAAATGGATTCCTTGAATATTAAATGTAATGGTTTGGCTATCACTGAACTTAACTCCTTGAGAACTCTTGGATGTATGCCATCGGGGCCAGGTGCCTTATTTACTTTAATTTTATCAAGCCGCTTATGAACTTCTTCCTCAGTTAACCAATTGGTCATTAATAGGTTGTGGCTTCCTCCTGCTGCACTACAATTAAACTTGATTCTTCCCTGGTAAACACAGAGGCAAAGAATTTGTTTAATACTTCTGCTTTTTCCTTATCTCCAATAATCTGCCTGCCCATCTCACACTGAAAGGGTCCTATATTTTATTGTCTGATTTTTTTTTTTTTAAGGTACTTAATGAACTTTTTAGGGTTGATCTTACTTTCTATTGCAATCCTTTTTTTTATTATCCATGTTTGCTAATTTGATTGCCCTTTTGCAATTTTTGTTACATTCCTTATACTTCTGATACGATGTCTCTGTCCCTTATGACTTAAAGAATCTAAACGCCTTCCTCTTCTTGTCCATTTCCTCCCTACCTGTTTATTTAGCCACATTGGTTTTGACTTATTTCTTTTATACTTATTACCCAAGGGTATACACTGATAAGTGTGCTTTTCTAAAAATGTTTTAAAGACTGCCCATTTATCTTCTACATTTTTCCCTGCAAAATCATCCCAATTTATTCCTTTTAGATTAGTCTTCAGTTTATTAAAATCTGCCTTTCTAAAATGTACGGTCTTTGTTGAACCCAAGTGATCTGTCTTTTGATTCTTTATTCCAAATGAGACCATGTTATGATCACTGTTACCCAACTGTTCCAGGACTTGAATATTTGCTATTACTTCTACATTGTTTGATCATAATGCATAAAATGGTGTCTCAACCAGGATTCTGGGTAATTTAAAGCAATAGTTCAATCTGCCAAGCCCCCCCCCCCTTTAATATGTGCATCAATACAATCCACACAATGATAAATAATTGGCTAAATTGCAGATCAATCCGTTCTCCTGTGATCGGTCAGCAAACATTCGGCTCTGGGTTCACTAAATGGCTGCATAAGAGTATTCTGCAGTCAGTGGAATGCATATGCATATTATGACAAAGTTCTGTGGGGGAAGATGATGTGACCAGGCAGCCACTAGATACAATTGAGCGCTGCACTGCTAGAGAGGATAGGGCCTGTTTCAGAAGAGGAAGGGGATGTGACTTTGTAAATGGTTGTTATAAAAACAAAAAGGCTTGTTGCATTATAATACATATACCTAATGGGAAAGTAGGGGGTAAGGAAAGGTGGTTACCCTGCTCAGCTTGTTCCGTATTGCAGCGGTGCGCAAAGTGGGGGGCGCGACCCCCAGGGGGGGCGGGAGATTTTGCTAGGGGGTGCGGGCAGTTGCAGAGGTCCCGCGCTCTTCCCCGTGGCATTTAAATGAAATGCCGGGGGATCTCGTGAGGCCCCTGCAACGGTTTACTTACCGGGATTCAGCTGGCTTTGTTGCGTCGCCACGGCAATGCGGCGTCAAAAGATGCCGCTGCGCCATGTGAAGTGGCGTCAAATGATGCTGCTGGAATATGAAACTGACAATCAACCAAAGAAAAAGAACCCCGCTTAGTAAGCACTCAGTATCCAGGAGGGGAGTATATGAATTAAGGGTAAAAATAATATTTAATAAGATTCAAGTTTAAACGAATCTTATTAAATATTATTTTTAACCTTAATTCATATACTCCCCTCCTGGATACTGAGTGCTTACCAAGCACTTCTTTTACTTTGGTTGATTTACAATGTAATACATTTAAAATGTCATGCATTTAAAAAAAAAATGCTACAAGTATTTTCTCATCGTAGAGAACTGATTTATTAAAAAAAACACATGTAGGATATTGCTTGCTTTAAAGGAGCAATCCAAGCCGGCAAATTGTTTGAGCTGAACCCCATTCATTTCAGCTCTGAGGACCCCCTGAATCTGGAGATGATATCCGTTGTAGGGGCCGGTAGCCGCTACGGTTGGGCTTTAAAGTTTAATGTTCCCACGTCACATGCGCCAATCTGAAGCAGCACCAATGACGTCACAGCTTCCTATTGGCCCACAGGGCGTGAGATCTATAAGCAGCGTCCATTACGTAATCCCTGGTAACAGAGGAGAGCTGCTACCGGCACCTACTTCGGAGGTATGCATCCCTGGAATCAGGGTCCCCTGAGCTGAAATTACAGATGTAGCCCGATTAGTTATACTCTGCGCGTCACTTGGAGTTGGTGGACCATGGCCCACGTGCGGCCTGGTCGCAGCCAAGTGCAGCAAAGGGGGAATTTCTCATAAGGATTAACACAGCAGGGCTCCCTACTTCTGCATCCGCTGCCTTAATCCTACCGGGCCGCACAAGTCTGGAAGAGCTGCGCAGAGAGCAGCAGTCCCTCTCTCTCTCCGTGCGCAGCGGTCCCTCTCTGTCTCCGTGCGCAGCGGTCCCTCTCTGTCTCCGTGCGCAGCGGTCCCTCTCTGTCTCCGTGCGCAGCGGTCCCTCTCTGTCTCCGTGCGCAGCGGTCCCTCTCTGTCTCCGTGCGCAGCGGTCCCTCTCTGTCTCCGTGCGCAGCGGTCCCTCTCTGTCTCCGTGCGCAGCGGTCCCTCTCTGTCTCCGTGCGCAGCGGTCCCTCTCTGTCTCCGTGCGCAGCGGTCCCTCTCTGTCTCCGTGCGCAGCGGTCCCTCTCTGTCTCCGTGCGCAGCGGTCCCTCTCTGTCTCCGTGCGCAGCGGTCCCTCTCTGTCTCCGTGCGCAGCGGTCCCTCTCTGTCTCCGTGCGCAGCGGTCCCTCTCTGTCTCCGTGCGCAGCGGTCCCTCTCTGTCTCCGTGCGCAGCGGTCCCTCTCTGTCTCCGTGCGCAGCGGTCCCTCTCTGTCTCCGTGCGCAACGGTCCCTCTCTGTCTCCGTGCGCAGCGGTCCCTCTCTGTCTCCGTGCGCCGCGGTCCCTCTCTGTCTCCGTGCGCCGCGGTCCCTCTCTCTTTCAGATCCAGGGACCCCTGCTTACCGAGGTACAGGCCACCATACCGGGTGCCGTCTTCTGTGGCACCAACATTTACAGTAAAACACTAGTAACAGGCAAATATGGCTAATAGGGCTTCTGCCCATTTGTGATGCCTAAAAAATAAAAAAAACACATTGCAATACAATAAATCCATTCATTGTCACTGTGGTTACCTATACCCTCAACAGGGACACAGCCACATTAGCAACCAATGGGCACCCTACCACCCACCACCACACATACAAATGGGCAATAACCATATTAGCCGAATCTAGTACCAGTACCCGATAAGGAGGCCTGTACCTCTGGAACCAGTGGGTCCCCAGGGGAGGACGGTTGCGGGGGCAGGAGTTGTTTAACACCTTAATTACCATAGCTACTACCCAGTAGCTTGTATTTTACTGTAAATGTTAATGCTACGGGGGCCTATACCTGAGGAAGCAGGGGGTCCCCGGACCTGAAAGTAATGCAGTTAAGTTCCCCCGCTTCAATCCTATGTAATAAAAGCATGCGATGACCTGTAAGAGATGTGCATGGAGACAGAGGGGCAGCTTCTCCCTGCTCTCTCAGCGCAGCTCTTCCAGACTGGTGTGGCCTGGTAAGATTAACGCAGTGGGAGTCCCACTCAGAAGCAGGACCCCTGCTGTGTTAACATCCTTATTGAGCTATTCGTCTACTGTGTTTTGGGGCGTTTGGAAGCTGTGATCGGGCCGCCGTACTCAGGCTCCCTTCAGCTGCAGTTTCCTTGCGCCCAAATTTGAAATACAGGAGGCTGCATGTGTCGCTGGCTTCAGCTCCGGAGACGCCCTGCTTCAATCCTATACAATTCACCCAAAAATTATCCGGCTTGGATTGCCACTTTAAAGAGGCAATCCATTCTAGGGCTAAAGTGAACTAATTCCACTGACATGTTTAAGGGGGTCTCAACTGGGTAATTGATGCCCACCCCCCACCCCTTTTTTTTTTTAACCCACCTGTATTTATTTATTTTTTTAACGTTCGACTTGGGAGAGGTTTGATTTCCTCTGGCTATTTCCTGTTGTATGAGGTCAGTGTTCAGCAAGTGCTTGTACAGTGCCCCATCCTCATCAGAGAACGAATAAATCTAACAGGAGGTGAGGACAGGGTGAGATAAGGGGAAAGAAAGCACTTGCTTGCCAAACATTTAACAATTCAGAGGTCCCTAAGAAGCACAACTGGCAGATGTGTAATTGTACCAGAGGCAAACCAAGCCGGTAAAAAAAAAAAAATTCTATTTTTTTTTTTTTTTTAAATATATGCAGCATTTGATTACCTTTTTATTGAAAACGAATTACCTAAGCTGCCAATCGATTGGCTCTCCCGTGATCCATCAGCAAAATCCTGCTTTACAGGCATACCCCGCATTAACGTACGCAATGGGACCGGAGCGTGTATGTAAAGCGAGAATGTACTTAAAGTGAAGCACTACCTTTTTCCCACTTATCGATGCATGTACTGTACTGCAATCGTTATATACGTGCATAATTGATGTAAATAACGCATTTGTAACAGGCTCTATACAGAACGGATTTATTTAAAAAAAACACCCATGTAGGATATTGCATGGATTACTCCTTAAAAGATGCCCGAGACTAATTTGAAGGGTTTCAATAGGGAAATCAACTGTGGTGTTGTTTTATTGTTTCGTGAATTAAAGCTTTTGTATTATATTTAAAATAATAGACTATGAATGTAGTTATTCTTCCAAATGCTGTATTTGTGGCACTTGGTCATTTAAATGCAGGTATTACAGATTCTTAGAACTATGACCTGAGCATTGGATGAGTAGGGGGAGGCCTTTGATTAAATACTCCTATCCTAAAGCTTTATTTTTGTGTTGGCTTTCTTTGACATTTTGATTTTTTGTAAAATTAAGCAACACCTTTTCAAGCTGTGCACAGGCACTTTAATTCTCTTCAGTATTTAATACAAAATAAATGAACAGGAAAAACCTGCTTCCTCTGTATTGCAGGTAAAACCCAGAGAGGACAAATCTCGGTACACTACAGCAGCGGAGCGCAATCTTTTCCCCCTGCGCTCCCCTGCCGGCTGTCCTGCTCTCTGCGCGCCCCCCTTCCTCCTTACTGTGGTTCTGGGCGTCATGACGTCACGTTGCCATAGCAATGTGACATTACATGACCCCCGCGGCGTCGCGTCTCCAGATGCCGGCTGAACCACAGTAAGTAAGGTTCACCGAGGCCTTTGCCGCTTCCCCGGCACTTCATTTAAGTGCCTTTGGGAAGCGTGCGGAGCCTCTGTAAACCTCGCGCCCCCGCAGTTAATCTCTCGCCCCCCAGTTTGCGCACCGCTGCACTTCAGCATCTGGTACCCGGCCCCACACATGACATCACTAATAATAAATGCGGGACGTTCCTGGGTGGCTTCCATTCCTCCACTAACTCCCCCCCCCAGCGCCCCTTGGGGAGGTTACATATTGATGGTGCAACTAGAATTTGACAAGATTAGAATAAGGGTGGCTGTTTACAAACCAGCATGGAGGGGAAAATGTGAGGTTTTTGTGCCGGGTTAACAATACCTCTTAATAATTTTATTTTCTCTTTCATTTTTGTAAGGCTCATCAGATGTGAGACGTACATTTTATATCTGGATCTTAATTGAGAGTATAATGTTGCTTTAAAACAATTTGCTGCAAAGGCAGACCAGAAACAGATTGTACTGCAATTTTTGCTTGTACATGTTTTACTTAATTAACTTTTATTTTAATCTACCTTTAAAAAAAACTGTGTTTTGTGCAGAATAATCTTCCTTTAATCCATTCCCTGCCAGAGGAATAAGCAACTCATTTTGTTTAGTACACGTGCAATCACGTTTAATCACTTTGAGCTTGATTACAAAATAAATTAACTTTGTTAACAAGAATGTTAGTTGTGAAGACTATCGTCTATTTCTTAACTGCTTTATTGACCCCTTTTGCAAAGAAGCGGTTAAACCCCTCTTTCTAGTCACATGCTCACGGCACTATGTTGTATGGGTGAGTGCAGTTCTTTTATTGCAACTCCTGTATACTGTGTGAAGTGGCGCCGCTGGTCTTAACACACTTTTCAGCTAGTAATATATACAGAGTTACCAATTGCTTTTGGAAAATTTGAGTTGAGCTGCTGTGAGGTTCTGTTACAACCACAAAGTCACGAGATTTTGCATGATAGTGGAATCTTTTAAGAGGTTTAATTTCACTGTCTAACAATTGCTCTCATTGGGGCTATTTCCTTCATGCTGCCCATGCAGCTCCTGCTGTGCCCACTCCACCCCCGGGCAGCAGCTGGTGGTAGAGAATGTCTGCATGCTGCCTCTGGGGAGCCTCTGTCCAAGCCATCAGTCCACTTGTTTTTCCTCTCTCCTCGGGGCGTGGACAGCACTGCACCTGTCAGCCCTGCTCGGTCTTACACGCTTTGCTTTCTGTGTTGTGACTTGCAGGCACATCCGTGCAGGAATGCCAGCTCTGCTAACCCCTTCAGTGCATGAGGGGCTTGCATTGCTAGTTCCTATCGCACTGAATGAGGTGTGTGTGTGTGTGTGTGTGTGTGTGTGTGTGTGTGTGTGTGTGTGTGTGTGTGTGTGTGTGTGTGTGTGTGTGTGTGTGTGTGTGTGTGTGTGTGTGTGTGTGTGTGTGTGTGTGTGTGTGTCACATATACATGTGTGTAAAGATTTGCGTATGTAATGTGTATAACAAATGGAATCCATATGGTAAAGCAAATGTGGCTATTTCCAAAGAAATTAAAACAAATTGTTTTGTTTCTTAGACCCGGGCCATGGTGCCATCGCCTGTGCGGAGGCTGCAGGAAAGGCTGCATGGTCGACAGGGCGTGCCTAGGAGCGGTACGGAGCTGGTTCGCCCTCATTGGGCGAACCGCTCACATGACCCGCGTGTCGCGCCAAGAAATCAGTTTAAACTGATTTCTTGCGCAACGCGCGCCTCCTCCTGCCTCCGCCCGCACGGTCTATGGGCGCGATCACTGCCTTAAGGCAGCCTGATCGCGCCCCGTGAGGACGCCTCCGCGCGGTCTCCCACACCATGGACTTAGCCTTAGGTGTTTGTTAGTCAAGTACTTCCGCAATCTCTGGTCTACCCTATCCCTGTTAGAGAGCCAATACAGCTACAGAGAGTTGAGACAGGAAGGATGATTTAGTTTTATTTTTTTAGAGGTGTAAATCATTAACATTTAACGCAAACTTGTCATGGCCATTGGTTGGTTTATTTTGGGCCTAGGAGGGCCTGCACCGCTAATGTAAAAATATTGAACTTTTTTTGGGGAGGGGGGGCTGGTGGGAAGATGGGCTCTCATACAACTTCCAAAATCGCCAGTGAGCGCTTTGCAAACAAAAAGAGGCAGCTTGTGCTGAAATGGAACATTTTTGGATTCTGTATTTAGGACTGCACCCAATAATCCACTTGTTGAGCAGGAACAAGCCTCTTCTGGAGAGGCTGAGCGAGAAAAGCTGATGTTTTTCTTGGAACCCAACACTGTTCATCTTGCTGAAGTCTTGAGGGCAGCATTGAAACAGATGCCTCTGCTCTCTGCAAGCGCACACTTCACTTTATTTGCTTTGGTGTCTTGCCCTAAAGAGCTTTCCTGCACGTGCTTCAACAATGAGCATTGTCTCCAACTCAGCTGTGTTTTGAAGCCAGGGTGTAACGCAAAAACATATATAAAAAAAAAGACATTTGCTCAAATGTCACAGCAGTTTGGAAATGTAGAATCAAGCCTCTGCCTCCCTTGGATTTCTAATGATGTTTCATTTTATATTTCAACCTTCTTCCAAATATTTGTGTGTACACACACACACAATGAACACAAGCCTTTCATGTTGTTTCAACGCCCAGAATGTTCGTGTCACGTTTTTGTTTATTTGCAATTTTTTCTGTCTGTATTTTCATTTTCAGTTTGTAAATTTTTTTAAAAAAAAAAACTAATCCAGCCACAAAATGTTGCTGCCCTTTTTTTTGCTTGCTTTTTATTATTGGTTTTTTGTTTGTTTTTTAAACTTGTATTTTATTGACAGTTTTCATAGAAATTTTACATACATTTCTTTTACATATTTTGGGAGGGGTGGGAGACTGAACACAAATGGTACAAAAATTTGCATTGCGTTAAATAACCTGGGCCTAGTCTGAATTACAACATTGTTGCCGAATTTATGCCTGAATTATCTACAGATAGCAACCATGCATTCCAAGTTTTCTGGAAATTAACACAAGTATCATTAATAAGACTAGTCAACTTCTCCATTTGGCTCATAAACCATATTTTGTCTTTTATAATTGATATGGATGGAATTTCATTCTGGATCCAAACCTCAGCAATTTTGCACATTGTGGCTGTGGCTATTTGAGTTATCAGTTTTTTTGCCCTCGAGAGACCCACAATGGGTCTATTCAGAAGAAATAACCACAGATCCAATGGTATCTCTACGACCAGAATTCCCTGTATCCAATTGTGAATCTGGGTCCAAAGCTCAGCTATACGGGGTCAGGATCTCTCCCCACACCTTTTTGGTTTGCTTTTTGCACACAGTAAAAGGTGACTCATCCTGGGCTGGTATTACGATTTTACTTCTGTTTTTAAACTTTAAACCTATCCAGGGAAAACAGAAGCTTTGCACGGTTTTTATAAACTTACAAATGTCGTCTTCTTGGTGAGGAGTCTGTACGTCCTCAGAGCCATGGGTGAAAGAAATCTTCTGGCTTTGTTTGTTTGCACATTAATTATGAAGCCGTTATTAGTTAAACACATAAACATAAATAGCCGATATATTTGATTTCAGTGTTCCGGGTGAAGAACAAAATATGCTCCTTTTTTCAGGAGTTCCAAATAAGTAAAAGATACTCAAGGGTGGTTAAATCTTGAAAACAAATGACACGGATCCGTTTTTAATTTGTCTCAATTTTTATTATTTTTAAGTCATTGAGTCATCATTACTTTTTGAACTTGTCCAAAGCATGTTGCGTTGTATTTTACATGCACACTGCATGTTGCGTTGTATTTTACATGCACACTGTATGTTGCGTTGTATTTTACATGCACACTGCGTGTTGCGTTGTATTTTACATGCACACTGCGTGTTGCGTTGTATTTTACATGCACACTGCGTGTTGCGTTGTATTTTACATGCACACTGCGTGTTGCGTTGTATTTTACATGCACACTGCGTGTTGCGTTGTATTTTACATGCACACTGCGTGTTGCGTTGTATTTTACATGCACACTGCGTGTTGCGTTGTATTTTACATGCACACTGCGTGTTGCGTTGTATTTTACATGCACACTGCGTGTTGCGTTGTATTTTACATGCACACTGCGTGTTGCGTTGTATTTTACATGCACACTGCGTGTTGCGTTGTATTTTACATGCACACTGCGTGTTGCGTTGTATTTTACATGCACACTGCGTGTTGCGTTGTATTTTACATGCACACTGCGTGTTGCGTTGTATTTTACATGCACACTGCGTGTTGCGTTGTATTTTACATGCACACTGCGTGTTGCGTTGTATTTTACATGCACACTGCGTGTTGCGTTGTATTTTACATGCACACTGCGTGTTGCGTTGTATTTTACATGCACACTGCGTGTTGCGTTGTATTTTACATGCACACTGCGTGTTGCGTTGTATTTTACATGCACACTGCATGTTGCGTTGTATTTTACATGCACACTGCGTGTTGCGTTGTATTTTACATGCACACTGCATGTTGCGTTGTATTTTACATGCACACTGCATGTTGCGTTGTATTTTACATGCACACTGCATGTTGCGTTGTATTTTACATGCACACTGCATGTTGCGTTGTATTTTACATGCACACTGCATGTTGGATTTCTAATTATGCTTTAATTTCAAGCGCTCAGTTTCTCTCTCTATGTCTTCTTTCGGAGCCGGAGCCCTGTAACCAGGGTCGGGGTGACCTTCCTCTCTTGCTGCATTCCTGCAAGTCACAACGCTATAGCAGTTTGCTTCCAATAAACCTGTATGGAAGGCACATTTTCTTCATGTTTCTCATCATGCTAAGATGAAACGAAAAGTCCAGGACAAGAAGTAACTGAACTACATGGCACCTTTAAAAATCCACATTACTTTGTTATTCTTTGGGGTGTGCCTAGAGAGTGTTATGGAACTAATGTAATGTCATTGCAGCCTGGACCAGTTACAGGCCACCTGAGGCTTTGGAGTTGACCAGGTATAAATAGCCCAAAAGGAAAATTTCCTGCAGATTTTTCTCCCATTGTCTGCTTTTTACCATCTGTGCCGCAGAGTTGTCTATCTTAGTTGTTGATTGAGAACTGAGCTTTCCAGCAGCAGCCGAGAGCTTCCTGTGCCAGCTCAGTATGCACACTTGAGGTCACGGTGAGTTTAGATCAGCATAGTAGGTACTGTATGTATGTTATTGGTAATTGCAATAATAGAATGAGCAGCCCGATATTGACACTTTATTATTGTGATACTTCTGTCTTCACCCATGGGAGTCAATGACGGTTTTGGGACAGGTAATGACATGCTTTTTTAAGAAGCGGCAGCCTCATAAAAAGCAGATCTTCTAATGTAGAAGGGATGTTGGGGGCCCTCGCTCATTCTCCTGCCCTCTGTAATAGCAGCATCCCTTCTTTCCCAGGTCAGTGTGTCTCCCTCCAGCTTAATCCCTTTCCTAACCCCATCTCGGTGTTTGGTGATAGGAGGTAGTAAGGACATATATATTTTTTAATAAAATTTATTTAAAAGCACCTTCATTTGTAATAAATGTTCAAATGAAGTATCTTAATTTTAACATATGTTGGCATGAGATTGTTTTAATTTCCCTATTTTTGTACCACCTGAATTAGGGGGAGAGAAGGGAGGGGGGGGCGCCTCGGAGATGATCCACACTCCCCACTGCCCTCCATAGAAATTCGTCGCCCCTTTCTTTCCCCCCTTCACCCCCCGCCCCCATATTCCCAAAATATATGCATTGTTTTTCTACTGTTCAAGAATACTTGCCTAGTGTACACAAAATGGGCCCCATGATCAGCATCACGTTGGCAGCCAAGAGAGCTGCGACTGTCACAGCTTTCTATTGATGACCGTGTGTGTGTGTGTGTGTGTGTGTGTGTGTGTGTGTGTGTGTGTGTGTGTGTGTGTGTGTGTGTGTGTGTGTGTGTGTACAGGCATACCCCGCATTAACGTACGCAATGGGACCGGAGCATGTATGTAAAGCGAAAATGTACTTAAAGTGAAGCACTACCTTTTTCCCACTTATCGATGCATGTACTGTTCTGCAATCATTATATACGTGCATAACTGATGTAAATAACGCATGTGTAACAGGCTCTATAGTCTCCCCGCTTGCGCACAGCTTCGGTACAGGTAGGGAGCCGGTATTGATGTTCAGGGCGTGCTGACAGGCGCATGCGCGAGCTGCCGTTTGCCTATTGAGCGATTTGTACTTACTCGCGAGTGTACTTAAAGTGAGTGTCCTTAAACCGGGGTATGCCTGTATGTATGTGTCTGTGTATATATATATATATATGTGTGTGTGTGGTTTTAGTTACCGCATAAAAGTAAAATGATCTTTGTCTGCTCGGCACAGGTCGGCCCTGGGGGACCCATCCATAATATTCTAAAGAAAAAATGTTATCTGGCGATTGCTGCTTTTTAAATTGCACTGCTTTTCAGGCATCAGCAAAATGCTTATTAGATGTATTTTTATTTATTCTTTTTACGATTTTAATTCATTACCTACATAGCTGTAGTTAAGGCTCTAGTTTAGTTTCAACAGCATAATGTAAAGTTCTCATCTGACGTCAGACAAACCGTAGCTGTAATTAAGAATATTTCATGGGTGACAAGGATCTGCGACAGCTTTAAAAAAAAAATAATATATATATATATATATATATTTCAGCCTCTGATCGGTAGTCGAAGTATGATGGAAATAATCTTTCCCTCCCACGTTTCCTTTTGACCACATGAAACATTTAGCAGCGATTTGCATCTCCATCTCATTTAAACGACTTTGACAACTGTAGCCGTCTTTTGCGGAAAAGCTGTAGGTGGCATGAGAACCAGGGATGAGGAAGGGAGACTGTCCATCCTCTTCCCCCAGCTCTTTGAAAACGAACATGTGCTGCTAGAGGATGATCCTGAATGTTTCTATAGTGCTTCTTGTTGGAAGCTGTAGCCTTAAAGTGTCTGTACCACTTAACAATGTAGTTGTCTTCCTTTAAATGTAATCAGCTTAAAGGTGCAATCCCGCAAGTGACCTAAAACAATGTTTTGTCAAGAATTTAACAATCTAATGGTTTTCCTTTAGACCAATATAGCAGTGCTTAAAGCTAAGATCTAGTTGTTTTTATTTGGGGGGGCCGGGGGAATTAAGAAAGTTTTCATTTTCTTTAGAGCCTTTGGATGGGGAAGTATTTGAGCGAATATTAGACCACCCTGTCCTTATCAGATAAGACTAAAGATAAGGAGAGGGTGGAGGGACTCTGTGTAAACTCTTGTTGAACACGGGCACAAAGCAGCAGCCACTGGAAATCAAACCCAAAGTCTCAGTGCACCTTTTTTTGCAAACAAACCTATGATTTAAAAAATACTTAGAAGTTTCAGGTTTGTGTTAAAAGGGCTCCAATCTACCAGATATAATACCTTGAACATGTTACCGCCATTAGTATGCTTTGGTCTTAGGAAGGACTGACCCATTAAAGGTCAGTGAGTTTGTGTGATGTACAGTCAGTGCACATACAATTCCAATCTTGTGCATCCCAGAGCTGCTTTCACTGTCTACTGCTTGTTCTTAAAATTCACCAAACACGTGTGGGGTAAGGAAGTTACACATTAACACAGGAGAAAATTACTTTTTAACCTCATTGACTTCTTGTCCATTTTCTGTGTATTTATATAACTTTTCTGTCAAGCAGTGCTAGATGTGGAGTCTACATTGGTCAGATAACAATCCAGTCAGGGGGAACAGCAAAGGGATCCTCTTGTTTATTTTGCTGGTTTAGCTGTCCTACATGTACTGTATGGAAAATATATTAGGTGTGTGTGTAACTACATTGATTGCATAGTCTCTAACTGCATGTATGTAGCAGCTACTGTACATGTTTTTTTTAATGGCCTGTATCTAGGCCCCACTGGCGCTGACCGCCCTCATGCTTGAGAGCAGTGACGTCACCAGCTCGCCAAGCATGAGCGCCAGGTGTCCTGGCTATTTCGCAAGCGCGCGCGGGGGGCGGGTGCAAATTGAGTGCACTTGAAACTTACATTTTTTTGTTTACTCAAGCGCCAAGCTTGAGTGAGCGTGCGTGCTTATGCACCGCGTGAGCGGGGACTTACACATAAAGATTTATGTGACTAAAATCGGCAAGCGCCAGCAGGGCCGCAGCCTAATGTAGACTTGCTGAACCTACTGTACCTATTCTTGCCTGTGTAGGAGACTGAGACCAACTTTCTGTGTCTCATCTCTGCTCTTTGTAGCTTGGACACATCAGTTAATTAAAGTAGCAAATGATGGAATCAAATTAAAATTTGATAAGTATTTTGATTGGAGGAATTTCATCACCCATCCTATCGCATGTGCTTACGAATGAATAAATGTAATATGAAACCTGTTACAATTCTTCCATAGGATTCTTTATCACTAGCTTGGAGCCTCCTGTATCCTGCGATGATGTTACATTAATGTACCTATTTTCAGGTGCTGCGGTCTGTGTTCCAGTAAACGCTGGCGATTTGAGAACGACTGCAGTATATTTTGCCAAGTGGTATTGGGGCGGCTGTTCAATCTCCTTTTATCAGGTGTATTTTCAGTGCTAGAGGACAAATTGACATGGGTTAAAAAAAAAAGGTGATTTCAAGCCATTAGATGAAGAAGAATTGGTCTCCGTCATGTCTTTATAACCCTGTGCAGTTGACCAACTGAAATATCCCATCCAGCCCCGAAAGTGTTGCTCTGAAATACACGTGATAACCACATGTGGAATTAGTTTGCACTTGGTCACGATGCCAATTGGAGCTCATCAGTGCACAGTTAGAGCCTTTATATTGGACTCAACTGCCCAGTTGTTGCTAATAATAAAACATACGGTTTGAATCATCTTTAAAAACAGTTGTTCTAGTTTCCATTTGTTTTGGGTCAGCTAGTTAGCCCTCGACTCTGCAGACCATAACTCTCAACTGTTTTGCTTTCATATTAATTGTCTGTTAATAAGATTGCAGTGACCCACTCCCATTTGGAAGAAGTGAAGCTGTCTTAATGTGTGTTAAATTACACAGGGGCATAGAGCCCTCTGACTTGTGCGGTTATACATTTGAGAACTTTGTATTTCTTACCCCTAGCGTTGATGACAAAACAATTATCTGCCTCTGTGGGGAAGGTGGGTAAGTAGCATGAAGAGCTGCATTTGCCAGGAGCCGGAGTATTTTATTTTGTACGGTGTACTTGCAAAACAGTTTTTTGTTTTTTTTATGAATAAGGTATGTTTTTCAATTCCTTCAGTGCCGGAGAGCCCGGCAGCACATTGCAAAGCACTTGAAGGAGTTGAAAAGAGCAGAAACTCCCTTCCTGTTAATGTATGAATATGTCAGATTTAATAACCGCTTCAACTCGTCCAAAATGATTTTAGTGCTAGATTTTTAAAGGTGCAATGTCTCCCAGGACCAAAGGGAAGTAATGACAGTGACACATTTAAGGGGTTACATCTGGGTAATTCTGTCTGATGCCTTTTCCCCCAAAAAATCTGACACTTATAAGTATTTTTAAATCCAAATTTAAAGTTGGTTTGTAAACATGATGAGCCGAGTGAGGGTTTGATCACCTCTGGCTGCTCCCTTTTGTCTAAAGCCACCGTGTTCAACAAGTTTGCACAAGCAAACCCCCCCACCCCCCCCCCCCTTCCATTATTTTTATTGGCTTTCTGATAAGGGCAGGGTGTGGGATGAGGGTATAGAAAACACTATACTCCCCCATTCAGAGTTTCCAAAAAAGTGCAATGTGTAATTACCAGGCAAACAAAATAAACCACACCTGCTTTTAGCATGGTTAGATAGGTTTAAGGAAGCCAACCGGACTGTTAATGTTGTTTTTTCGGCCAGCTATGTGGCATTTCACCTTGGAGATGGCTGTTTGACACCTGCTGGGACTCGCTGTATTAGATCTAAAACTGTTCTCGTAGACCCCAGCAAGATCTGAAGGCAAATGTATCTGCTAGCCAGTGGTTGTCGTCTGCTTTCATATGACTGCCTAAATGTTTTTGATGAAAGGGTGGCAATTAGGCACTTGGTAATCCTTTATTTGTACAGAACTTAAAACTACTAGTAAAGCCAAGAAAATGCTGTTTACCCACTTGCCACGTTATAGACTGATTTGCATGTGGCTTAAACTGCACGTAGGTGAATAAGGTTGTTCTTTTTATAATCTGTAGCTTGATGTTCACACACTCGTGGAAAGGGTTAATTCAATCTACTTAACTCGCTACCCTATACCTTGTTGCCAATGTGCTGCCCATCCTGGGCTCTTTCTGATGTGGTCAGTGGTATCTGTCTGGTGCCAACCAGCCCTGTCTCCATCACACAGGCAGGCAGCCCAGATAAACACTGCACACAGCTGCTGGCCGTCTGCTAAACGCTCCTCTCAGGGATGGAAAAATCGCCCTTCGTTCAATGGCTCTTTTTCAAGAAGCGATTTTAATCCCCTCACGGGAAGATTTCAGCCCCTTGTAAATGAAGGCAACTGAAACCTTGCTGAACAAAGGGAAGGTGGCTTCACAGCATATTGAATAGGGATCTACGAGTTAGATTTCTGACTGGGAGTACCAGTACGGTTGTAATCTCCTCAAAGAAGGGATCTTGTTATCAGTGATCACTTAATGCATGTTCTTATGTTCTGTATATTTTGTATTTCTAGAACATATTTTTCTTAATCTATTTCGCTGTACTTAATATGCCATTGTTGACACATCATACGATAATATATCATTCATATTTTACTTTACAGCATCTTAAAGTTCCTTCAATGAATATTGTTTTCAAGCACAGCTTGCGAGTTATCTACTAATGACTCCTTGCTGCAAAACTGGGGCAAAAACAAAGCAGAAGAATATGTTATGTTTTACCTTTGCAGGAAAGCCCAAGATGGCTGCGGGGTCAGCAGAAGTTGCAATGTCATCTCGCCATGAGGTCACAGCGTTCTGTTGGCTGCTAGAGTGAGGCTGAACCCCGTGGCCATATTGTTTTGTCCTGGACAATAATTAGTGGAAGGGCCAAAAAGGTCTGGTAGAAGTGCCACGGTTCAGCGCAAGGGAACCACTTGCTGCTTTAAAATAAATGCTTCGTGATCTCTTCCATTGGAATCCTAGGTTCTCTGAGTGTTCTCTTCCATTGGAATCACAGGTTCTCTGAGTGTTCTCTTCCATTGGAATCACAGGTTCTCAGTGTTCTCTTCCATTGGAATCACAGGTTCTCAGAGTGTTCTCTTCCATTGGAATCACAGGTTCTCTGAGTGTTCTCTTCCATTGGAATCACAGGTTCTCTGAGTGTTCTCTTCCATTGGAATCACAGGTTCTCCGAGTGTTCTCTTCCATTGGAATCACAGGTTCTCAGAGTGTTCTCTTCCATTGGAATCACAGGTTCTCAGAGTGTTCTCTTCCATTGGAATCACAGGTTCTCTGAGTGTTCTCTTCCATTGGAATCACAGGTTCTCCGAGTGTTCTCTTCCATTGGAATCACAGGTTCTCTGAGTGTTCTCTTCCATTGGAATCACAGGTTCTCTGAGTGTTCTCTTCCATTGGAATCACAGGTTCTCCGAGTGTTCTCTTCCATTGGAATCCTAGGTTCTCTGAGTGTTCTCTTCCATTGGAATCACAGGTTCTCTGAGTGTTCTCTTCCATTGGAATCACAGGTTCTCTGAGTGTTCTCTTCCATTGGAATCACAGGTTCTCTGAGTGTTCTCTTCCATTGGAATCACAGGTTCTCCGAGTGTTCTCTTCCATTGGAATCACAGGTTCTCTGAGTGTTCTCTTCCATTGGAATCACAGGTTCTCTGAGTGTTCTCTTCCATTGGAATCACAGGTTCTCTGAGTGTTCTCTTCCATTGGAATCACAGGTTCTCTGAGTGTTCTCTTCCATTGGAATCACAGGTTCTCTGAGTGTTCGCCTTGCAGAGCTCACATTGCTTTCTCCTTTGTCCCTGCAGTTATATTGAAGTTCCGCACAGACAAGGGGAGGGATCCCCAGCCCAGCACCTACAGCGAAGATTCGGAACTGCTGCTCCAGATCCGCAATGATGTTTTGGATTTGCTAGGGGTCAGCCCAGACCTGCTACCAGAGGACTTTGCCAGGTAACTCCCAGGCCATCACAAACCGGCTACTTTTATTGAGTTACCCAAACATATTTTGTACCTTAAACTGTGCGTCTTGTGCATTCGCGAAGAAGCATAGTGGCCTAATTACAGTGACATGTTAATTATAGGTAGAGATATGTCCATGGGATAAATGACGACAAGCCCATTGATTTAGTAAATAAGACAAGCAGACGTATTTTACTGTTATTTTTAAACATTTAATATTTCAGTAGTGACCAGATACAGTATTTGGAGGAATTATACCATTTTAATTTGTTGTCCTGTTGAACACGATGTAAATATGTTGATGCACCATTGCAAACTCCATGTTTGAAAATATGTCTGGTTGATGGCTCATTTGTGGCTTTAAACAAGATTGTGACAGCAATATAATCTGTCAAAAGACTGTGAACCTTTGTATCTACAGGCAAATGGTCCCTTCCATCATAAGTTTGGAAAGTGGTCCTCATCCTCAATCGACAACCCTGCCTAAACGTGGACCCCCTCGTTTCTAACAAAATGGACTCTGTCGACCCTTGGTTCTAGCGTCCCCTTGGGTATATCCAGCTAACAACTTCCATGGATCATTTCCAAAGTGATCAGCGTTTCCTAAGGCTAAACAATATTGGTTGTCTTAATGTCCGAACTCTTCTACAAACGGGCCAGCAGGCTCTCCTTGCAAAAACTGTTTATGATCGAAATGTTGATATCTGCTGCATATCAGAGCCACGAATACCAAACAGCGGAAATTCTATATTATCAATCCCGCATATGCGGGGAACTGTTCAAATATTCTACAGCGGTCCAACAAACGGTTCTGGGCTTGCTGGGGTCGGCTTTGCGCTCAGTGGAAAAGCAGCTAAAGCAGTAATCACCTGGAGACCGATAAATGCCAGACTGGCTTATCTTCGTGTAAAAAGCCGTCCAATGAACCTATCAATAATATCAGTCTATGCTCCTACAAATGCTAATGATCAGGAAACGATAGATGAATTCTACCACCAGCTGGAGGACGAATCTCACTGATCCCTAGGAAAGATTTCCTATTCAAAGCCGGAGATTTTAATGCCAAAGTTGGTGGTAATAAGAAGCAAGGCAAAATAACAGGTTGCATTACCCCACATACGAACACTTGTGAAAATGGGGAACGCCTTCTCGAGCTGGCAAGTTACCACGGCCTTATGCTCAAAAACACGTTCTTTTGTCACAAAAAACGCCATCTTCAAACGTGGGTCAGTCCAGACGGAATGACTTGAAACCAAATGGACTACATATTAATCAAAGAAAAATGGAACAAATCAATCAGTGATTATAGGTCCTTTTGAGGACTTGATGTTGTTACCGACCATGCTATAGTTTGTGTGAAAATTCACCTTAAGTTCCAAAACAGGACAAAGAAACCAATTCAAAGACGCCCCAACATTATCAGTCTTCAAAATCCAACAAGAGACCAATTTCAAGAATCACTTAGGGATTTTATTTATTTATAAAATGTTTTACCAGGAAGAATACATTGAGAGTTACCTCTCATTTTCAAGTATGTCCTGGGCACAGTTAAGATGACAAATAATACATAGTTACAAATATAGTTACATAAGTGAACAGGGTATACATTATATTCAAGACTTGGCATGCACAGTTTGAGATAATATATTATAGACATATGTTGCAGTTACAGACCAGGTTAAAATGTGAGACAGCTTTGGTTTTGAAAGAACTTAGACTGGTGGTGGATGTGAGAGTCCCCGGTAGGCTGCTCCAGTTTTGGGGTGCACGGTAAGAGGAGGAGGAGCGGCCGGATACTTTGCTGAACCTTGGGACCATGAACAGTCTTTTAGAGTCAGATCTCAGATGATAGGTGCTGCATGTGGTAGGGGTGAGGAGCTTGTTCAGATAGGCGGGTAGCTTGCCCAGAAAGTTTTTGAAGGCAAGACAGGAAAGATGAACTTTGCATCTAGACTCAAGTGATGACCAATCTAGTTCTTTGAGCATTTCACAGTGGTGTATGTTGTAGTTGCATTGGAGAACAAAGCGGCATATTGAATTGTAGAGGGTGTCAAGTTTGCTAAGGTGGGTTTGGGGTGCCAAGCCATATACTATTTCCCCATAGTCGATAATTGGCATTAGCATCTGCTGTGCGATACGCTTTCTGACCAGCAGACTTAGAGAGGATTTGTTCCTGTAAAGTACACCTAGTTTGGCATATGTTTTTTATGTCGGATTATCAATGTGCATCCCGAATGTTAAATGGGAGTCAAACCATATGCCCAAGTATTTATAACTAGTAACATGAGTTAGGGTGGTTTTAGCATTGGTTCTGATCTGGAGCTCAGTCATTGGAAGCTTTAAAAAATTTGCATTGGTCCCAAATACCATTGTTACAGTCTTGTCAGTGTTTAAAAACAGTTTGTCTTGGGAAATCCAATTTTCAAGTCTCAAAAAGTCAGATTGAAGTATGTGTTCAACGTTGGAGAGGCTATGGCTGTGTGCATATAAGATTGTCATCTGCATACATGTGTATTGAAGCTCCATTACAAGCTGTAGGAAGATAATTGATGAACACAGAGAAGGGGCCCCAGGACAGCCTTGCGGGACACCACTCCAAGGGGTTGGAGTTGGAGCCTGAGATGGCATGCTTCCCTATTCCAGAGCACTGGAGTTTAAGCAAGATAACATGATCAACAGTATCAAAAGCCTTTACAAAATCTAGGAATATTGCACCAGTGAGTTGTCCCCGCACCATTCCTCAATGGATTTCATTGCAAACTTTTAGCAGGGTAGTTACCGGGGAGTGTTTGGGATGAAAGCCAGATTGGAATTGGCTAGGGAAATTTGTCTTGGTATAGTAATCGCTTAATTGGGAGTGAACACATGTTTCCATGACTTTGGATAGTATTGGGAGAAAGAGAGATTGGCCTGTAGTTTGAGACAGTGTTTTTGTCCCCAAGTTTGAAGATTGGGATAACTCTGGCAGTTTTCCAGTTATTAGGGATATGGCCTGCAGACCATAGATTTGACTATGGAAGAAATTGGTTTGGCAATGGCTGGGGCACCAAGTCTTTAGAACTTTGATTGCAGTAGGTCAGGTCCACGTTGGCTGCTTAGTTTTTATTTGAAGAGCACTTGTGTAATCTCCTCTTCGGATACTGGGCCAAATTGAAAATGGTGAGCAGTGTTGGGAGAGGGTGGGGCTATGGGGGTACTCACAGAATGAGGTTCATGTTTGTGGTTTGGGTTGCGTTTTGCTAATAAATTAGTAGCACACCCCACAAAGTAATCATTGAATGCATTTGCAATGTCAGTGGGGTTTGTCAGAGTAATATCCTCCTTAGTGATATTACTTGGTTGTTGATGGCTAGAAGGCTGGAATATATTGTTGATAACCTTCCAGAAGTTAGCTGGGTTTGATGTATTCTGGCGAAGATTGTCAGAGTAATATTGTGCCTTAGCATGTCTTGTTTGCCTTGTGCACATATTCCGCAGGCATTTGTAGTGATTAAGTTCCTTGGAAGTGCCAGTTACTTTGTAGCTTTTCCACATGGCATCCCAAGATCAAAAATTAAGGCAGGGTGGGTATTTCTTTTAAGACAGTGGGTTGCAGATCAAACACCAACTGACCAAAAACCCAATTCAGTAGATGAAGCATGGTTGCTCCTCCGACAAAAAATGCAAAATACAGTCAGTCGATGTATTCCACCATGCGAACAACAGAAAAAGGACTGTATTTCACATGATACTATCCAGCTTTCTCAAAGACGGAAAACAGCACTTGCAAATAACAACCACCCTCTTGCTACCCAGCTAGCCCGTGAAATAAAAAGGAATGCCAGGCAAGACAGAGAGGCTTATTACAATCGTATGGCCGCTGAACTTGAAACTGCTCAACATGGTGATTATAGAAAATTCTTCAGACGGCCAAAATTAATGCTGGCAAATATTCAAACCCTGTCTGCCAATGCATCAATGACAAAAATGGACATAAAATCACGGACATGGAAGCTAGACTAGATAGGTGGTGCGAACATTTTGAAGAGCTGCTTAATCGACTCCCTCCTATCACAGGTGACATTGAAAATCCGAATAAGCTTACTCATGGGCCATACAAGATTTGCGACACCCCTCCAACCAGAATCGAAATCGCCACAATCATCAATAAACTTGAACAACAAAGCCCATGGGAATGATGGTCTGTGTGCTGAATTCTTCAAAGCTGGTGGAGTTCATGTTGTTGGCGCTATGGAAGATGTTCTCTCTCTTATTTGGGAAAAAGAACGAATCCCAAAAGAATGGGAAACTGCGCTGCTGCTGCCCCTACAGAAAAAAGGGGGAAACTGCGCTGCTGCTGCCCCTACACAAAAAAGGGGGAAACTGCGCTGCTGCTGCCCCTACACAAAAAAGGAGCAAGAAGTGATTGCAAAAATGACAGCGGAATCTCCTTGATCAATCTGCGTATAAGATACTGGAAGCCATAATACTAAATCGCATAAAAGACGGACGACAAAAAAGAGCACTTGAAAATCAGGCCGGTTCTAGAGCAGGAAGAGGATATATTGACCAAATTAGTGCCTTACGACAGGTATTAGAGCTGCGACAAGTGTTCAGGCAACCAACTTATATAGCCTTCCTAGACTTCACTGCCGCCTTTGATAGCGTTCATAGAGAAAGCTTGTGGAACTTACTAAGGCTGCGTCCATAGACACAGCAGCCGTGCGGAGGCTGAGGGAAAGCGGGTGCTTTCCCTGGCCTTCGTTCGCACGCCATCCGGGGGCGTGTCTATGGGCGGGCCAGTGACGTCACAGAGCTGGTTAGCCCTCATTGGGTGAATCGCTCACGTGACCGGCCGATCGCGCGAAAAATCAGTTTTGACTGATTTCACGCGCACCCCCTCCCGCTCGCACGCTGTATAGACGTGATCACTGGCTTTAGGCAGTCTGATCGCGCAGCGTGCGGACGCGTCAGCGCGGTCTGCCCTTGTATGGACGCAGCCTAACTGGATGGAATACCTAATAAATTATGTAGCATAATTTCAGCCCTTTACCACCACACATACTGCAAAATAAAAGCCTATAATGTGGAAAGTCGCAAATTTACAATAAATTCCGGAGTTGGGCAAGGGGGCATTTTGTCACCATCTTTTTTTTAACGTTGGAATCGGTGCCGTCCTGACAAAAGTATTGGATAATCAGCCGGGAGGTGTGATCGTTTATCCAAATAACTTTGTACTGACTGTACTGCGCCGACTAACAAAAAAGAAATATACTGATAGGACGTCCAATGCCGAAATGCGACGAAAATACGACGTTTCGGAAAATTTGGCTGCCATTATAGAACATAGACGTGGCGTTGGTTAGGCCACACATTGCGGATGCCAACACACAGAATTCCAAAAATAACCCTAATGGCTGAACCTGGTCCAACATGGAAACGCCGAAGGGTGGCGTTGGGCTTACAACATTGAGATACTTTAAGCGAAAAGCTGAGGACCTGGTTATGCGACATTTCAACCTTAGCAGAAGAACATTTAATGAAGACTGGTTATACCACCTAACAACTCTAGCCCGAGCCCGCAAACAATGGAGACAAATTTTAGTGGATGTCGCCTATACCCACCCTAGGTGAAGAGGCGGGAAAAAATTATATAAATATATTTATTTATTTTTATTTCGCCTCTTCACCCAGGGTGGGTATATATACACCACCGAGTGATCCTTTTTTCCCACCGACACAAGAGTTTCACTTTTATGGGTGAGAGAGTCTTTCACAGGAAGCCAGGTACATAAGTAGGGGTTTCTGAAACCTACATAAGTATAATGTCCTAAAAAAACGGACCCTACACCCCACTGAGGAAAATGTATCAATATAATGTACAAAACAGTGCCAATACGAGTTACTGCCTCAATCCCGTGCCTCCCCCCAGCCCCATTTTTATCTCTTTATAGGTTGACAAATTAAAGCAGCAATAACCCCTCCCAGCCCCCCCCCCCCCCCTTCCACAGATTCTTTGAATCCTGGGGCTCAAAGCTTTGATATTTAAGGGCTTATTATATGTCCGCCTAAGTGGCCGATTGAGTCGCTTTCGTCCTAAATTCCTCATTCAAGTCAATGGAGAAATTAATCAGAAAACTGCCTGGTTGGCCGCTTTGGTCTATATAACTATATATATCACTTAATGTTTTACTTGTCAGTACTTGAAAGGAAAAACAAAGATGGTTACGTGGTAACCCAGTTAGAAGCTGCAATGTCATCTCGCACTGTATCACAGCTTTCTATTAGGCTAAGAACCCGCTGCGGTCGGCGACGCGCGGGCCACTAGCCCCTTACCTCCAGTCTGGAGGTCCCCGCTGGCTCCTTCCGACGTGGCTGACTGCGTCCTGTGACGCGTCAGACTGCCGGAGCTGCAAGCTTCTGGTGATCAGAAGCGCTGAAGCGTCACGTGGTGCGCGAGTCAGCCAATGAGGAGGGAAGGGGGGAAGCCATGGGAGGGAGCGACAGTGAACGGGAGGCGTCCTCCAGCCCTGAAATGGGTCTTGTGGGGGCTGTTATATCCCGCTGGGCTCTGCACATTGCAATACTTCTCGTGTTCCTAATAAAAAAACATTGTGTAGTATTTTGTGCGTGTTGGCGTTCTGCACATTGAACATACAATAAGGGGAAACTCGCACTTGACCACGCCCCCCCTGCTTTGGCCACGCCCCCGGCACCGGAAAAAGTCAGCTGTGGATCTCAGTGCAGTGACTTGCATGCGCCGCCGGCAAGCAAGGCGGCCGTGTGCAGCGGGTCCTCAGCCTTAGCCACCAGAGTGTCAGTGGCCTTATTTGTCCTGGGTAAAGATTCTTGTAAGGCAGCGTTTCCCAAATGGTGGGTCGCGACCCGGCACCGGGTCACGGAAGCAAAATTGCCGGGTCGCAGCGAGGCTGGCCGCACGGCGTCCCCCCCTCCCTCCTTGCGGCGTCCACCCCTCCCTCCTTGCGGCGGCCCGAGGTGAGGTGCGGGACAGTGCTGAAGTGGTGCAGGCTGCTATCGCTGGGGTGTCAACGGGGATTCGCTGACTCGGGCTCCAACTGCAGCCCCGCATCATGATGTTGCCGCCCATGACATGCTCCGCCCCCCCACAGGACACGATGCCTGGCATGATAGGAGGTAGGAAGTGGTGCGGGGGCGCACCTGTGCCTCCGTTCCTGGCGCTCCCTTCCCCTCAGTCCCCTTGGTGCGGGAGATAGGCGCAGTGGTGGCTGCGCGGTCGCTGGCGGGCAGAGGGAGGCGTGGAGCCGCCTGCTCAGATCGCTTGGCCTTTCCTCTCTCCCCCTCACCCCCCCCCCCTCTCCAGTCACTCACATCCGTCGCTGCCTCTGTAATAAATTGTGTGTGTGTGTATATATATATATATATAGGGGAGTGTGTGTGTGTGTGTGTGTGTGTGTGTGTGTGTGTGTGTGTGTGTGTGTGTGTGTGTGTGTGTGTGTGTGTGTGTGTGTGTGTGTGTGTGTGTGTGTGTGTGTATAGGGGAGTGTGTGTGTATCAGTGGCTGTGTGCGTGTATAGGGGAGTGTGTGTGTGTGTGTGTGTGTGTGTGTGTGTGTGTGTGTGTGTGTGTGTGTGTGTGTGTGTGTGTGTGTGCATCAGTGGGTGCGTGGGTGTGTATAGGGGAGAGATAGTGTGTGTATATATAGGGGAGTGTTTGTATATCAGTGGCTGTGTGTGTGTATGGGGGAGAGAGTGGGTGTATGTATCTGTGTGTGTATGGGGGAGAGAGTGGGTGTGTGTGTGTGTGTGTGTGTGTATCTGTGTGTATGTATCTGTGTGTGTGTGTGTGTATGGGGGAGAGTGTGTGTATGTATCTGTGTGTGTGTGTGTGTGTGTGTGTGTGTGTATGTATGTATCTGTGTATGTGTATGGATCTGTGTATGTGTATGGATCTGTGTGTGTGTGTGTGTGTGTGTGTATCAGTGGCTGTGTGTGTGTCTGTGCAGGCCAGCAGTGGCTGTGTGTGTTTGGTCTGTCTGTGTGAGAGTCTGTAGGTCAGTGACTGTGTGCGTCTGTGCAGGTCAGCGAGAGGGTGGGGGGGGAGGGAGAGAGAATAGAGGGGATTGGGAGAATATATGAAATCTGTATGGACATTCATAACGGTTTTATTTTACCTATAGGCGATAAAAATTTTAGTGGGTCACGAAGGAGAAGTTCAAAAATAACCGAGTCACGGGAAAACAACGTTTGGGAAACGCTGTTGTAAGGGAATATCAAAGTGAAATCTCTTCAGAATCTTGGGGTCCCCTTGTTTCAAATAAGTTGTGTCTGTGTTAAAATAAATAAAATAAAGGCTAAGTGCCTGCCGTATCCAACCTAAATTGAAGTGAACGTCTAACTTCTAAACATTTACACATCACCAGTGACCTGAACAATGAGCCAGTTAAACCTCACTGCACAGCAGATAAAGAGGAGAAACTGCTCTTTCCTTCCAGGCTCATCCCCCTCATATGTTTCATCTCACGAGTTCTATCCCGGTCACTGCTGTAGCAAAGTGGTTCCGCTCCCTTTCATTTTGAGTTCGGCATGGTGACCGTGGCATGTTTTAATAGATTTTTTTTTCAAAAGTGTTAACTTTCAACATTTGTATGCTTTTACCATCTTTATCTGATGTCTTTTGGTGATGAGACGGTTTGTCATTCCTCAAAACCGCCATTTAATTTTTCTTTTTGCTTGCCAAGTAATTATGAAGAGGTCATTACTCGGAGATCAACATAAACAGAAGTACTGGTGCTTGGATCCAGTGCTCCCGAAAGAAGTAAAACATTTATTTTTCACAAGATACAAATGAGTAAAACGGATAATTTTTGAAGTGATTTTTAAATCTTTCTAAAACAGATTCCACTGTTCAAAAAAAAAATTGGGCCTGCCACATAGGAAAGGATTTCAATCCTTTAACAGGATTCCACCTTTGATACACTAGTTCTCGAGGTTGTAACGCTTGCAGTCCCAATATTGATTGCACACGAGTCTCATGACCTTTCGCACCTTAATGTCAATTAAAGAACTATAGCTTTAAAAAAATAAGTCGACTCTTTGTCTCCTCTTGTTTTTTTGGGTTGAGCTAGATGTGTGTGTGGGTCTCACTGTTCCCCCTAATACCAGATAACTAGGCGTGCCTCAAAATATTACAGCTTCCATAGGATTCAGCGATCATTTTGCTGCAGTTCTGCAGTATGCTTAGACATACCTCAAAATAGGGAACTGTTAAGCCTGCTACATCTGCAGGCTGCTTCTGCTTGTATATCACCTGTCTTTTTCCCTGTTTCTAGCTATTGCTTTTCTGAGATGGCTCCAGTGTGTGCTGTTGTTGGAGGTGTTCTCGCTCAGGAAGTCGTTAAGGTAATTAATTTTATTTCAATGTCTTATTATTAAACATCTCTGCACAGTCAGAAAGACAGTAATGTTACATGGGCCGTCCAGCAGTGAAATATTTAATAATCTAGAGATGAGAGCTCCAGCTACACTATAAGCAGAGTGGGGAAGCTTATAGCACGGTTGGTAACTCCTGAACTGATGGAGCTGTGTGCAACACATTGCAGAACTACCCACGGGCAACTCTAGCAGTAAAAAGGTTATGAATAGAGCTGTCGGCCTATAATGCTGTTGATTTGCCATGCGCAGCTACTGCCAATATCAATCGTGCAATAAGGGGTTAAAATCGCTCCCATACCAATGTATTAAAACATATGCTTTCAAGTGGTATTAAGGCAGCTTCTTGTCCTACTTCATATATCTACATGTGCTAGGATCAACAAGGCGCACTTTGCTTGAAAGAAGTTTTCAGTCGTATGTGTTGTAGCATTTTCAAGCAGTCTGTAAGTCAGGTTAGCTGTGCTTAACCAGGCTGGCTAGTCTAGTGCAGAGACGAGCTACAGGCACAGTACCACATCCACGAGTGATTGTACCAGCTATTAGTCTGCTCTGTATTGTTTGTGACCACAGTCTGGGAACTGGGAACATAGTCTAGCACTGGGAACAGTATGTAACATGTTAATCTTAAGCACACGTCTTGAGATCAGTGACGCAGCAAAATTTGTTATAGTTACTTTATTTTTCTCTACCTGTTTGGGGTGATATTCGATGATACTGGACCTACATTTCTCTCTGGTTACAAGCACCGATAGTAGTAGGGTAGTACTAACCTGGAGTATAGAAACCCATGAAATCTTAAAATATTTTAACACAATATGCAAATAGCACCTGTAAAGTAATGGGATAAGGCTTTTTATAGCATTTTCTCTGAAGAATAAACTATCAGTGTGTGTGTGTGTGTGTGTGTGTGTGTGTGTGTGTGTGTGTGTGTGTGTGTGTCTTCATATGCCTACAGATGCAGCGACCGTTATCCGACCACTTCTTAATTTTTTATTTTCGAGATCTCCCAGAAATCCTCACTAGATTTGCCGCAAGAGCCTAATGGCCCTCCGGATTAACAGCGGGGGTCACTGCTATGTTAATCCTACCGGGGTCTACCTGTCTGTAAGAGACGCGCAGTAAGAGAGTGGCTGAATCAGTCACTCTACCTGCGCGCCTCTAACAGGCGATCACAGGGATTTTATTTAATTTGAATACTAAAGTATTGTAGCAGGGGGTGTGCGGAGCTGAACCGCATTGATTTCAGGTCCGGGGACCCCCATACTTCCCGAGTTACAGGCCCCGTTATGGGGTGCCGGTATATCCACCATGTTAAACTCCTGTGGGTCACGTGACCGTGGGATTTTAACATTGCTGGAGATACCGGCACCCCATAACGGGGCCTGTATCTCATGAAGTAGGGAGTCCCCGAGGCTATAATCAACTATGTTCATCTGAGAAGACCCCCTGCTCCCGCACACTATAATCAAACACCCCCCCCCCCCCTCTCCTTCCCCCCTCCAAAAAATCATTACCTTAGCGGATAGCTGCTAAGGTAATGAAGCTGCTTACATTTTATTTGTATTCATAGTGTGCATGAGCAAGGGGTCTCCTGAGCTGAACCGCATTGATTTCAGCCTTGGTGACACCCTGCTCCCCGAGATACAGGCCCGGTATGGGGTGCTGGTACCCCCGCAATGTTAAAGGCCTCCGGTCACGTGACGTGCAGGATTTTAACATTCTGGGGATAACGGCACCCCATACCGGGGCCTGCATCTCGGGGTACTAGTGTGCGAGAGCAAGGGGTCTTCTGAGCTGAACAAAGTTGATTATAGCCTCGGGGACCCCTACATGGCAGGGATACCAGCACCCCATAATGGGGCCTGTAACTCGGGAAGTAGGGGGTCCCTGGACCTGAAATCAATGTAGTTCAGCTCCGGAGACCCCCTGCTACACCTAAAACCCCCGCGATCGCCAGTTAGAGGCGCGCAGGTAGAGTGACTGACTGATTCAGCCTCTCTCACTGTGCGTCTCTTACAAACATGCAGACCTGGGTAGCATTAACACACATGGACCCCTACTGTGTTAATCCGATGGGCCATTTAGTCTGCAGTGGTCCATCTCGGACCCCCACGCACTATAGTGCGTCATTCAACCCGATAAATGGTCGGATAACGGCCGCTACATCTGTATGTCGGTATACCTATATCACAATACATTACCACAGGGGGGCTAAACTCCAGTCCTCAAGCCCCCCAACAAGTCTGCTTTTCAGGATATCGCAGCTTCAGTCCTTGACTGAAGCCTCTGAGCCACCTGTGCTGAAGCAGGGACTGATTGAGCCACCTGTGCTGAAGCAGAGATCGTGAAAAGCTGACCTGTTGGGGATCTTGAGGACTGGAGTTGAGCGCCCCTGTATTACCAGGTTGAAAGCTTAAATTTATATTGAGCCTCTACACTCAGAGTTCAGTTAGTCAAAAAAAATTCTTCTTAGTCTGCCACAAAATTAAACACTTTTCCCCCCTCTCTCCTACCCTCAGGCGCTGTCCCAGAGAGACACTCCGCACAACAATTTCTTCTTCTTCGACGGGATTAAAAGCAACGGGATTGTTGACTGCCTGGGTCCAAAGTAGCTCATGATGGGTGTGTAATGGTGTGTGTGTGTGTGTCTCTACTGTTCTGCGGCATCCAGAGCACACTGCAGGGGTTGTGTGTGTACCATGTAGCTCACCATCCCTTTCACACAGGGTAGATACAAACGTGGTGATGGTGGGGGTGATGGCAGAATAACTCCTGCAGTGCTGTTGCATTACATTAAAGAGCAACAATTACACTGAGACACCTTTCAGTATTTCAACTCCTTGTAGTTTGCTTACCAAATGTGTGGTTTAAACGCATGGGAACATCAAAAGCAACATGGTTAGGTTGGCACCAGTATGTTTAATAGTTACGTTACTATTTGTTGTAAGATGTGGAATCAGGTATTCATAGAAAAATAATAAAGCGGTTGAGAATTGTCAGTCATTTTTCATTGGCAAGTCCCGTCCGCAGGGAAAAGTAAGTCTGGTTACATCTGTATTGTTCACTGGCATCTCGGAGGCCAGGACTTGCCATGCTACATTTTCCCCTGGTAAACCCTGGCCACAGGGAAAATGTCAGGCTAAATTTGTGTGTGTGTATACCGATGTGGAGGGCTGCATTGTTGTGATATTGTGCACCAACACTGCCCTTGAGTCCTATGGAAACTCTGACATAATGCATTGTAACATAGCAATTGAAAGGGGGGAAAAAACATTTTAAAAATACGAAGTGTAATGCAATCCCCCATAAAGTTACTGTTTTACTTATTTGTACCCTGTGAAAAAAATAACGTTTTTCTTTTGTTCGGGAGTTCACACGCATATCGTCTCCTTCTGTTTATCTGTTTGATTAATGACGGCTTAATAATCACTTTGCAAACACCGAACAAAACAAAGACGAGTTTACTTTCTAAAAACAAAACTTCACATTAAAATCTGTTAAAACTCAATTGAGGTTTTCCTAACCTTCAATACAAAACATGTTAATGCAATAATCAAAATCTTCTTTTCTCTTTTAAATCCGTTGTAACTCAACATTAACTACCAGGCAGAACATAGGTGGGATGATTGTGTGGCAATGAACACGGTTGGTTGGTACCAGTCTCCATTATATTGGCCAACTTTTGCAAACAGCCCCTGTTAAATATTGTCTGTATTTGTGTTCTCTTTTTTTTTTAAATAATAAAAATTGGTTATCTTTGCAATACTTCTTTTTGATTGAGTGATTGGGAACAGTAAATTTGTTGTAGGTCGTGATATCTTTTAGAGAACAAACATTAGAGTTTCAGATGCAATAATTTACAGAGCTTTCCAAATCTCATAGGTTTCTTCAAGTACCCGGACTCAGAACCGCAATGTATGAATGTAAGGAGTATAACTGTATCTTCACCCCGCCTGCCGCGCTGGGATACCGCCACCAGGCCATGTTTTAGGGTTAATCACACATTTACATTTTAGTGCTTATGATCCACTATGACAGGCCTGCACAACATACGGCCCGCGGGCCGCATGCGGCCCACCCAGCCTCACTGTGCGGCCCGCGATGAGATTTAAAAAAAAAAACTTTAAAAAAAAAAAATGCCGGCGATTCCCTGTGGTCCCGGGGGTGATGTGAGGTGCATTGAGGTGAGGTGCAGGAAGGGTGATGTGAGGTGCAGGAAGGGTGATGTGAGGTGCAGGAAGGGTGATGTGAGGTGCAGGAAGGGTGATTAAAGGTGCAGGAAGGGTGATTGGAGGTGCAGGGGTGATTGGAGGTTCAGGGGGGGTGATTGAAGGTGCAGGGGGGGGTGATTGGAGGTGCAGGTGGGGGGGTGATTGGAGGTGCAGGTGGGGGGGTGATTGGAGGTGCAGGGGGGATGATTGGAGGTGCAGGGGGGATGATTGGAGGTGCAGGGGGGATGATTGGAGGTGCAGGGGGGGGGTGATTGGAGGTGCAGGGGGGGAGAGTGATGTGAGGTGCAGGGGGGGAGAGTGATGTGAGGTGCAGGGGGGAGAGTGGTGTGAGGTGCAGGGGGGAGAGTGGTGTGAGGTGCAGGGGGGAGAGGGATGTGAGGTGCAGGGGGGGAGAAGGATGTGAGGTGCAGGGGGGAGAAGGATGTGAGGTGCAGGGGGGAGAAGGGTGTGAGGTGCAGGGGGGGGAAAGGGTGTGAGGTGCAGGGGGGGAGAAGGATGTGAGGTGCAGGGGGGGAGAAGGATGTGAGGTGCAGGGGGGGAGAAGGGTGTGAGGTGCAGGGGGGGAGAAGGATGTGAGGTGCAGGGGGGAGAAGGATGTGAGGTGCAGGGGGGGAGAAGGATGTGAGGTGCAGGGGGGGAGAATGATGTGAGGTGCAGGGGGGGAGAAGGATGTGAGGTGCAGGGGGGGTGCGATGTGTGTGGTGTGCAGTGGGGTATTGTGTGTGTGTGTGTGGAGAGGGAGTATTATGTGAGGGAGAGAGATGGGGTATAAGAGATAGATGGGGAGTATCGCAAAGGTTGATAGTGAGGGGTTCTGGGGGAGATATGAGGATGATGATGAGAGGTGCTGGAGGAGAGATGATGATGATGATGATGATGATTTTCCCCGTGCGGCCCAAATTTTTTTTCCTTGGAGCATTTCGGCCCTTCTCGCTTTACGAGTTGTGCAGGCCTGCACTATGAAGTGGTTTAGATCAGAAAACATAAGTATAAGGATCCGAAAAAGTACTGCGATATCATATATCATATATCAGATATGTTTATAAATGTTATCGTTCAATAAAAAAAAAAGTAAGTGGACATTTTAGAAGTATTTGAAACATCTGTACTATATATTTTCATTAAAAGTGAGTTTCAGTTCCATAGTATACTGTAATGTGTTTGGAGCATGCTATAAATAACATTCCCCTTCTAAATGTCGCGGCACAGCACATGGATGGTCAGTGGAGACTAAATGAATCTTTACTGAGCATTCCTGAGGTGGTAGATCAGATGCGACAAGAGATCAGACCCTCCCCCTTTTTTTTGTTTTTTTTTGCACAAACGGGATGGACCCGTACACTGAGTAATAGGGTACAGATGCACATGACAAGTTGTGTGTGGGTATCTCTAGCTTGGTTCTCAAGGTGTGAGCACAGGGTTTTGAAACTTTTAACTGGGAATTTCGTCCACAAACCATTGGCTGCTTCGGCTGGTTGTTGTATAAGCCCTTGAGCATAATATGCTTCCTTAGAAAGATTCCTCGTAAATTAACCAATTTGCTTAATTGCATCTTGTAAAAAAAATGGCATCATATATTTTTCATTTTCCAGGTTATGGATTTCAAGCGCTGCTTATGCTTCTGTTGGATTAATGACGGCGTCTCGATTACTACACGAACAAAATTAACAATTTACCTATAGATTTGAGTTCGGACAAAGTCTTGGCACCAAAAAATTGATGTTAGCTCAAGATTGTAAAAACGTTTTGTTTACCAGTGTAATGTTAAAGCTTTAAAACTAAATATAAATACACCCGACAAACACAATATATACATATACTGCTCTTTTTCCGCCCTCTCCTTGGGGCGCTGTGAGAATGCTGCTCTGGTCCCACGTTGCTGGAGTTGCCACGCGGGCGGATGCAGAAGTTGGGCACAACATGAGACACCCTGTGCTGACGAGGTAAGCAGGCAAGGGAGGAAGGGATTGGCCGGAGAGTGAGGGCCCGGCTCCCGCAGCTGTAACACAGAAGTATGGTCTGACTTCTGGCCGGGTCCCCGGACTGAGCCTCATGTATTTACTCAGAGCTGCAGGTCACAGACTCCTGCACTATCCGTAGTTCACAGTAGTCCTAGGAGGAACTTGACAGTTATTCACAAAACTGCGACAGTGCCAATTGAGGCACTATTGCACGGCTATCCCGTCTGCTTGAGTTTCTGTGGGATAATGCCCCAAACGGCACTACCACAGTATCACAGGCCTCTTAGCCTTCTGGAGGTCTCAAGACATTGCATAGCTATAAAACAAGCCAAGCTTTAAACATCTGTACAAAGTATCTGCATCCGTCTAATTGATTCAGGCTATCTGAGGTTAATAAATGCTCCGCTCTTGTAAACTAGTTATCAAAGAGGATGTCTGGGTGTTCCTTTTTATTTCTATTACTGATAATGTGACTCACTGTTCTCTCAAAGACAGGTTAATGCTGCTTTTCTGATGGGCCCTCCGTTTAGCTGGAAGGCGTAGGCGGGTTGTCTGTGCACTGGGAACATTATGCCTTTTGTCTGATGATTTTCAATTGTCTCACACTCTTTAAGGGTTACGCCGTAGGCGCCCAATGCGTTTTGGGCCCTTCCAGGCTGGCCGGAGTTTGTTTTGTATAGAGGAACAAGGAATTCTAGCATTGTAAGCAGTCGGCATAAACCGCAACTGTTGTAACAAAATAGGGAACTGAAAAGCAGTTACACTTGTTATTAAATCTTAATTTAATGTTTATATTGACACACTAGAAATCTGACAGAAGAGAATCCTGTAACTTAAGATGTCCCACGTGGCGGACATTTTATCAGTGTAACCAGCTTTGATAGATTTGATCATAGATGAAGTTTAAAAAAAAGTATTTGTCTATTGTGAATGTAATGATTTTCTTTTTTGTGTGTCCTGTGGATTTCTAATATATGCAAATGATTCTTCCCCTTTATGTCTGGCTAATGGAGGAATCCGTCGTTTACACAAATCAACAAAGGAAATGGAGCATAGTTGAACAATGTGCATGTGTTTATAGAAGGCTTTGTATGTAAACACGCGTCACAAGAGATTAGGCAAAGATTTTTAAAAAATTGTTTGAAAATTCATGTCGGCTTTTGGTAAACAAAAGGCGTCAATCGCCCAGACTGCTTAAACATGTCACTGCCATTGGTACACTTTGGTCTCAGGAGGAACTGACCCTTTAAACATGCAAAAGTTTGTTTACTTTGGTAATTATCTTCAACTAGACCCACAGGCAGATAGATACCAATGTAATATCATATACTTTCAGCTCTCCGTAGATGGCAGCCAGACACAACGTAGCTAAATTATTCAGCAGCAGAGACCATTTCTAACACTAGGGAGACATCACTGCTAAAGAAACTCACTCGCCAATTAAAACTTTATATTAAAATCCACTTTCAAACACAGTCCCTGTTACAGGCCGAGCCATAAATGACTTTGCATAAGTTGATAGCTGAACAGCAGAGATGTGTAACACTAAACATGGCAGCAAACGGAGCGGAACCATGCAGTTAATTTGTGATCTACCTTAAATGTTTCATTGTTATTGAGGCATTTATCCATGTGTTATAGGCACTCGTATGTATTGCCTTTCAATAAAATATTCTGTTTGCCATACATCCTAATTGGGGTGTAGCCTGCATTGTATCCAACATACAGATGTAGCCAGGGTCGCGGCAGGATCCCAGCAGGAAGTGGTCCTATTCACAAGTCATTTACCACCCCGCAGCAATGGAAAGAGAGTCTGGCTACCGCTTCATTTTGTCCTCTCACGTTAATGTTGAGAACATGCGTTGCTTTTTGATTTTAAACTAGTCCCTAGTATCTCGGTGGCAACAAGTGTTGTGTTTTTTTTTTTTTTAAACCCCGGATTGAAGCAGGGGGTCTCCGAAGCTGAACGCCATTAATTTCAGCTCCGAGCTCCCCCTGCTTCCAGAGATACGTACCTCTGTAGTAGGTGCCGGTAGCCACTCTGCTCCGCTACCAGGGATCACATAATGGCTGCTGTTCAAAGCTCCTGTGGGCCAATAGGAATCCGTGATGTCATCAGGTTCAGCTTCCTATTGGCCCACGTGACCTGGGAGCTGTAAACTTTAAAACGCAGCTAGCTCAGCCAGAGTGGCTACTGGCAGCTCCCACGCAGGCAGGTATCTCCGAAGCATGGTCCCCGGAGCTGGAAGGAAGGGGGTTCAGTTCTGGAGACCCCCTGCTAAATCCTGTCTGGGAAAAAAATGTTTAAAAAAGAAAAAGCGCTTGGATTGCTCCTTTAACCCCATTCGTGCCAGAAGGACTAGCAACACATGGGATGTATCTAACCACTAAGGCTACGCTTATGGTGACGTCGGGCTGCGGTCGCTGGAAAAATCAGCTTGAGATGACTCCAGCGATCACGACCAAGCCGTTGCATCTCGCTTACTATAAGCGCATGCGATGGCAGCAATGCATTTGTTTTGACGCTACGTCGCGTCGCTGGCACTATAAGCGCAGCCTAACACTATCGTACGCATAAAGCATTATTTTGTCAATCAGACCAATTGCCATTACGTAAAATACATAAGTTGCAGTAACCCTATAACCTTGCGCAAAACCATAGCGAGCGCTAATGGAAATTAAGTATTTTCTGCGTATTCGTAACCGTTGGTATGAGTGAATAAGTTCTGTTTGTCGTCGTAGGTCCCCATCTGCGATCTTTTCTTTGTAATGTATACAGAGCAGTACAAGGTCCTTAACGTTCAACTCCGTGGGTCAAAAAATGTGGTGCCACTGGCTTCCTTACAAAGATTCAACCCCCCATTTGGGTAGCTGACTTACTAATTTGTAACTCATGAGAAATAAATATTTGTCACTTGTCAGGAACACTACAGATCTAACAAGACTTAACATCTTCGGCGCAGTGGTCACGGCACCGAAGGACTGATGCGGGGGTGGGGGGTAAGGGGTTGGTTACCATTCAGAAGCTTGGACCCCGTGCCCCCGCAGCGTGATCACTGCAACACTGTCCCCCCCCGGTGCTGCAACTGATGCAGCGCAGGGGACCGTAAATCTTACTACATCTGTAGGTTCAAGCAGATCAGCTACTTCTGTTTAACTCCTATGCATACAAAGAAAAAGAAAACTACCGCGTTCTTCCCTCGTCTAAGTGCATTTAATTAGAATACAAAGAATCCGCAAGTAACAGTTGTGCGCTTCTTTTGGTTTGTATCCATAGGAGGTGAACGGGGGCAAAGATGGAGTCTGCTCCATTCGACCTATTAAAGCTGCCACTGTTCTTCGTTCACTTTCAGCCTGGGTGAAACAGACCTAAAGCTTTTGACCAGATGAAAGGTTTCTCAGCAGCCTCCCCCTCTTAAAAAGAGGAACTACCGTAAATGTCATCTCCATAGTGGCGGCGTGTCCACTCGTCGCTTTCCTGTTGTCTTGTGTCTCGGATGCCCTGGATAGAATAGTTTCCCAGAATCTGGACTGAAAGTTAGTCAGATACATTTGCATACCTCTGCGGCAGTGAAACACGGAGACTCAAAACTGAAACTCGCAGATAAACTGAACCTTATTTTTAGTACCATGATTCGGGGGAGGGGGGGAAGCTGAATACCTACAGTATGTTAAAACTGAGTTGGCTAGTTATGTTTGGCAATGCAGCAGAGCGGTGAGAAGTTTCCGTAAGAGCGACAAGGAATGTGCTTAGAAACTTTTGGGGCTATTAATGTTAGAAATACCCAGAATGTTATGTTTTTGGGGACCAAAATGAGAGTTCTTTATAAGGAAATGATAGTGCTTTCCAAACCTCCCAGGTCTCTTCACCTGTACAGAGTTTTCCCAACCTCAAGTCTTTTCTTCACATGTACGGAGATTTCCAACCCTCACAGGTCTCTTCTTCGTGTATACAAAATAAATCGAATGAGATTTTCACCCCAAGGGCTGCGTAATTAACAAAAGGGCCACCTGTAAGGGTTAGACTAGGGGTTCTGAACTCCAGTTCTCAAGAACCCCCAACAGGTCAGGTTTTCCGGATATCCGATTGCTCTTACTGGGGGGGTCAGGAAGGAATGTATTTTCCCCCTTATTGGATGATGTTTCACTGTGCTTGCTTCCTCTGGATCTACACACTGTAAATACATATATAGAATAAGTATCTGTTGTCTAAAATTAACTTGGGTTGAACTCGTTGGATATGTATTTTTTCAACCTGATCTAACTATGTTCATACATCACGTCCTTCTTGAGAATGAGTTCCGTGTGCCGCTTTTTGTTTTTCCGCTTCCGGACAGTTTGTTGCGAATGAGATTGTTACATGGAAGGGTTTTGCAGCATGTGAGGTTATATTAACCGGATTTCTTTTTAAGTCGCATTAATGTGAGAGTTGACGTTGTATTCAGTATTTACATTTTTGTTTGACTTCAAGACCTCACTTGATCGCTGTGACAGACAATAGCCGCCTTTCTGGACAACTTCGCTGCCGGTGCTTCGACTGTCAGTGGAAACTAGGCTTATTTCTAGGCTCGTATAATACCACACAATGGTGTGAGAATTACATTGGCCAGACGTTACTGTCTTGAACTGAAGTTTGACAATACTAGGAAAATTTGATGACATTTCAAATTTTAGTTTTGCCTGTTTCATTCTGTGTTATGAATCTTTGTCCTATTAGGTTTAATCGCTCATCCCACAATGTGTTATTAAATATAGCATTTTCCTATTCTGAGCATAATTTACAGTTCGGTCCGGAAATAATTGGACACTGATACAAGTTTTGTTATTTCGGCTGTGTACCAAAATAAATTCAAGTTACAGTTCAATAATGAATATGGGCTTGAAGTGCAGTCTATCAGCTTTAATTTGAGGGTATTCACATCCAAATTGGAGGAAGGGTTTAGGAATTACATCTCTTTAATATGTCGCCCCCTCTTTTTCAAAGGACCAAAAGTAATCGTACAATTGACTCAAAAGCTGTTTCATGGACAGGTGTGGGCTATTCCTTCGTTCTATCATCATCAATTAAGCAGGTAAAAGGTCTGGAGTTGATTCCAGGTGTGGCATTTGCATTTGAAGCTGTTGCTGTGAACCCACAACATGCGGTCAAAGGAGCTCTCAATGCAAGTGAAACAGGGCATCCTTAGGCTGCAAAAAAATAAAATAAAAAAACATCAGAGAGCAGGAACATTAGGACTGGCCAAATCAACAGTTTGGTACATTCTGAGAAAAAAAAAGAACGCACTGGTGAGCTCTGCAACACAAAAAGGTCTGGACGTCCACGGAAGACAACAGTGGTGGATGGTCGTAGGATCCTTTCCATGGTAAAGAAATCCCCCTTCACAACATCAAGCCAAGTGAAGAACACTCTCCAGGAGGTAGGCATATCATTATCCAAGTCTATCATAGAGAAGACTTCACGAGAGCAAATATAGAGGATTCACCACAAGGTGCAAACCATTCATAAGTCTCAAGAATAGAAAGGCCAGATTAGACTTTGCCAAACAATATCTAAAAAAGCCAGCCCAGTTCTGGAACAGCATTCTTTGGACAGATGAAACTAAGATCAACCTGTACCAGAATGATGGGAAGAAAAAAGTATGGAGAAGGCATGATCCAAAGCACACCACGTCATCTGTAAAACACGGTGGAGGCAGTGTGATGGCATGGGCATGCATGGCTTACAGTGGCACTGGGTCACTAGTGTTTGTTGATGATGTGACAGAAGACAGACGCAGCCGGATGAATTCTGAAGTGTATAGGGATATATTGTCTGCTCAGATTCAGCCAAATTCAGCTAAGGTGATTGGACAGCGCTTCACTTTACAGATGGACAATGACTCAAAACATACTGCGAAAGCAACCCAGGAGTTTTTTAAGTCAAAGAAGTGGAATATTCTGCAATGGCCGAGTCAATCACCTGATCTCAACCCGATCGAGCATGCATTTCACTTGCTGAAGACAAAAATTAAGCCAGAAAGACCCATGAACAAACAACAACTGAAGACAGCTGCAGTAAAGGCCTGGCAAAGCATCGCAAAGGAGGAAACCCAGCGTTTGGTGATGTCCATGCGTTCCAGACTTCAAGCAGTCATTGCCTGCAAAGGATTCTCTGTATATGATCCTGAATTGCCATTACTGGAGTTAGAAATTAGTTTTTTGCCCTTATGAGAAGCAGAGCAGGCAAATATTTCACTGTTATTTTTTTTTAATGTGCTTCCTCTTAATCAAAATAACTATATAGCTGTTGAGTATAAATAAATTAAACAAAAGTTGAATTGGACACTTGTTTTTTTTCAACCTAATCTTTGTTACTGGGGAATAAAGATTGTATTCAGTTTACACCAGGAGTGGCTAACTCCAGTCCTCTAGGGTCACCAACAGGTCAGGTCTCAGGATAGCCCTGCTTCAGCACAGGTAACCGAGCCACTGATTGAGCCACCTGTGATGAAGCAGGGATATCCTGAAAATCTGACCTTTCTCCTTGAGGACTGGAGGTGGCCATCCCTGGTCTACTGCACATGCTTTAAAGCAGCTCAAATATTATTTTGGTTGGGACATATTTTATGGTTTTTGTTTCTCAACATCAATAAGCAGAAGAATCTGTGTTCTGTTTAAATCGCTGCCTTTATTTTTTAATGGAACACATTGCATTAGCAGTGAATTGTTCCTTCTCGAAAATGCCTGCAATCTTCAAACAACGACAATCCCAACCCAGGGAACTGACACTGCAGCCACACAGCGTTCTGCAAAGTGTTTAATGCAGCGCTTTCTAAGAGCAAAACAGCAAGAGTCATTATCTGCAAGACCTTGAAATGCGATTGGTATCGAACACACGGATTTAAAAGTTATTATTATATTACCATAAAAACATTTCCTAAAAAGGTGCAATGTCGGTAGCAAAAGTTGTTTATAACCCGTTTGCTGCTTGTGCCAATGAAGGGGTTTAAAAAGTTTACATTTCTTTCTTTTTTGCTTGCCAGATGGGACCAGCCTGTCCATACTGTATATATGTTTACACAAACCAAAATGTGTTATGAATGATTGCTATGTTAATTTGCTCATGGCAACCAGTTCGCTGCAGCAGACAACAGCCATACAAAGCTACATTTACATAGCTCCATAGTACGAGGCTGAAAAAAAAAAAAAAAAAAAGACGACATCTCCATCACGTTCATCACGTTCATCACGTTCAGCCTATGCTAAATCTAGACGACATTTACACAATTCTTTGTAAGGTAATGCATTATCCCATATAGAAAAAAAGTGTGCTTCTTTCTTAGGCTGCGGTCCCAGTGACTGTGCGTGTAAGCACCGCCCCTCAATGGGGCTGGGCCCCGTACGCGCTTTCTCGCTGAAGGTGCAGCCGCGCCGTGCTGCCAGGATTTTTAAACTCAATGAAATTGAGTTTAGAAGTTGCGACGGCGGTGTGGCCACGCCCCCGCCGCCGATTCACCCAATGAGGGTGAACCAGCCATGTGAGGTCATGGCCACGCCCCCGCAAAACCCCCGAAGATTGCGGTTAGCGCTGTGCATGCGCCCCCCTGCGTGTGCCACAGTACTGACTGGGACCGCAACCTTAGGCTGAGGCCCCGCTGCGGTCAGCAGTGCGCGTGCGCCACCAGCCCCTTACCTCAAGTGTGCTGGTCCCCGCTGCCTCCTTCCGACAGGGCTGACTGCGTGCTGTGACGCGTCAGCCTGCCGGAGCTGCAAGCTTCTGGTGATCAGAAGCGCTGACGCGTCACATGGTGCACGAGTCAGCCGGGAAGGAGGGGAGCTACGGGAGGGAGGCGGCTTGGGAGGGATGGGCGTGCGTAGAGAGAGCCCCACACTGCTTGCGTAGAGAGCCCCACACTGCGTGCGTAGAGAGAACCCCACACTGCTTGCGTAGAGAGCCCCACACTGCGTGCGTAGAGAGAGCCCCACACTGCGTGCGTAGAGAGAACCCCACACTGCGTGCGTAGAGAGAGCCCCACACTGCGTGCGTAGAGAGAGCCCCACACTGCGTGCGTAGAGAGAACCCCACACTGCGTGCGTAGAGAGAGCCCCACACTGCGTGCGTAGAGAGAGGCCCACACTGCGTGCGTAGAGAGAACCCCACACTGCGTGCGTAGAGAGAACCCCACACTGCGTGCGTAGAGAGAGCCCCACACTGCGTGCGTAGAGAGAGCCCCACACTGCGTGCGTAGAGAGAGCCCCACACTGCGTGCGTAGAGAGAGCCCCACACTGCGTGCGTAGAGAGAACCCCACACTGCG
This sequence comes from Ascaphus truei, assembly GCF_040206685.1. Lineage (NCBI taxonomy): Eukaryota > Metazoa > Chordata > Amphibia > Anura > Ascaphidae > Ascaphus > Ascaphus truei. The sequence continues at coordinate 11,905,608 of NC_134489.1, forward strand.
TGCGTAGAGAGAGCCCCACACTGCGTGCGTAGAGAGAGCCCCACACTGCGTGCGTAGAGAGAACCCCACACTGCGTGCGTAGAGAGAACCCCACACTGCGTGCGTAGAGAGAGCCCCACACTGCTTGCGTAGAGAGAACCCCGCACTGCATGCGTAGAGAGAGCCCCACACTGCGTGCGTAGAGAGAGCCCCGCACTGCATGTGTAGAGAGAGCCCCACACTGCGTGCGTAGAGAGAGCCCCACACTGCGTGCGTAGAGAGAGCCCCACACTGCGTGCGTAGAGAGAGCCCCGCACTGCATGTGTAGAGAGAGCCCCACACTGCGTGCGTAGAGAGCCCCACACTGCGTGCGTAGAGAGAGCCCCACACTGCGTGCGTAGAGAGAGCCCCACACTGCGTGCGTAGAGAGAGCCCCACACTGCATGCGTAGAGAGAACCCCACACTGCATGCGTAGAGAGAACTCCACACTGCGTGCGTAGAGAGCCCCACACTGCGTGCGTAGAGAGAGCCCCACACTGCGTGCGTAGAGAGAACCCCACACTGCGTGCGTAGAGAGCACTGCGTGCGTAGAGAGAGCCCCGCACTGCGTGCGTAGAGAGAGCCCCACACTGCGTGCGTAGAGAGCCCCACACTGCGTGCGTAGAGAGAACTCCACACTGCGTGCGTAGAGAGCCCCGCACTGCGTGCCCCACACTGCATGCGTAGAGAGCCCCACACTGCATGCGTAGAGAGAACCCCGCACTGCGTGTGTAGAGAGAGCCCCACACTGCGTGTGTAGAGAGAGCCCCACACTGTGGCGTAGAGAGCCCCACACTGCATGCATAGAGAGAACCCCACACTGCGTGCGTAGAGAGCCCCACACTGCATGCGTAGAGAGAGCCCCACACTGCATGCGTAGAGAGAGCCCCACACTGCATGCGTAGAGAGAACCCCACACTGCATGCGTAGAGAGAACTCCACACTATGTGCGTAGAGAGAGCCCCACACTGCGTGCGTAGAGAGAGCCCCACACTGCGTGCGTAGAGAGAACCCCACACTGCGTGCGTAGAGAGAACTCCACACTGCGTGCGTAGAGAGCCCCACACTGCATGCGTAGAGAGAGCCCCACACTGCATGCGTAGAGAGAACCCCGCACTGCGTGCGTAGAGAGAGCCCCGCACTGCATGCGTAGAGAGAACCCCACACTGCGTGCGTAGAGAGAGCCCCACACTGCGTGCGTAGAGAGAGCCCCACACTGCATGCGTAGAGAGAGCCCCGCACTGCATGCGTAGAGAGAACTCCACACTGCGTGCGTAGAGAGAGCCCCACAATGCGTGTGTAGAGAGAACCCCACACTGCGTGCGTAGAGAGAACCCAACACTGCATGCGTAGAGAGAACCCCACACTGCGTGCGTAGAGAGAGCCCCACACTGCATGCGTAGAGAGAGCCCCGCACTGCATGCGTAGAGAGAACCCCACACTGCGTGCGTAGAGAGAACTCCACACTGCGTGCGTAGAGAGCCCCACACTGCATGCGTAGAGAGAGCCCCACACTGCATGCGTAGAGAGAACCCCGCACTGCGTGCGTAGAGAGAGCCCCGCACTGCATGCGTAGAGAGAACCCCACACTGCGTGCGTAGAGAGAGCCCCACACTGCGTGCGTAGAGAGAGCCCCACACTGCATGCGTAGAGAGAGCCCCGCACTGCATGCGTAGAGAGAACTCCACACTGCGTGCGTAGAGAGAGCCCCACACTGCGTGTGTAGAGAGAACCTCACACTGCGTGCGTAGAGAGAACCCAACACTGCATGCGTAGAGAGAGCCCCACACTGCATGCGTAGAGAGAGCCCCGCACTGCATGCGTAGAGAGAACTCCACACTGCGTGCGTAGAGAGAACCCCACACTGCGTGCGTAGAGAGCCCCACACTGCTTGCGTAGAGAGAACCCCGCACTGCGTGCGTAGAGAGCCCCACACTGCGTGCGTAGAGATAGCCCCACACTGCATGCGTAGAGAGAGCCCCACACTGCATGCGTAGAGAGAGCCCCACACTGCATGCGTAGAGAGAGCCCCGCACTGCATGCGTAGAGAGAACTCCACACTGCGTGCGTAGAGCCCCACACTGCGTGCGTAGAGAGAGCCCCGCACTGCATGCGTAGAGAGAGCCCCACACTGCATGCGTAGAGAGAGCCCCGCACTGCATGCGTAGAGAGAACTCCACACTGCGTGTGTAGAGAGAACCCCACACTGCGTGCGTAGAGAGAGCCCCACACTGCGTGCGTAGAGAGAGCCCCACAATGCGTGTGTAGAGAGAACCCAACACTGCATGCGTAGAGAGAGCCCCACACTGCGTGCGTAGAGCGAGCCCCTCACTGCGTGCGTAGAGAGAACCCCACACTGCATGCGTAGAGAGAGCCCCACACTGCGTGCGTAGAGAGAACCCCGCACTGCATGCGTAGAGAGAGCCCCATGAAAGTGTATGGAGATAAATCACAAGTGAGGGTTTTTCTGGAAGCCGGTGTCTGTTGGAACTGCCATTTCACACATCACTCGTTCGTTTAGCACTGTAGGATTTGCCAATTCTGGTTGTTGCCGGCGTCCTCTGTGTCTTGTATCCGTGTAAGAAAGAGCTGTGTCACAGGCGATGCTGGAACGGGATTACACAGGGGGCATTTTGCCAACTCGAGCAAAGTGTCCACACGTCTGACTCGACAGCAGCACAGTAAACAGAGCTGTCTGGCAGACCGCAAGGACACCCAAACACAGACGGATGGAGACCTTTGCATTTCTTCTGTAGCGTTGTAGTGTACATAGGGCTGTGTGTAGGCTTTTACAGTCCTGTTCCTACCCCTTACAGTTTACAATCTAAAGTTTAAATTAGGCAGCAGTAATCACTTAGGTTTTAACCTATTAAGCTGTCAATAGTAGTGGTTAGCTATTCTGCAAGACTGCAGCACTGAGCATGTATTGCAGGTTGGCTCAATATAGTTATATTGATGAAGTGAACCTGCAGAAATTGAGCATTTAGACTGATTACTTAATGTCACAGCCCTCATTTAAAATGATCACATTGTTATATTACTTTTACTCTTGGGGATTAAAGGTCCAGTCCCACGTAGCGGGTCTGTCACGTACAGCACACCTGTGAGAATGTGACCTGCATACAAGACGAGGGTTAATACACAGCTCGCACGCTGTCCCACTTTCACCTTCGAAAAGGCCCCTCAAATTAACAATATCTCCCCACAATCTGTCCCCATATTCCACCTGTCACACACAGGACACAAGTGGGCACGTGACTTAGATATGCAACCAGGGTTAATACACACGGCTACTCCAGGCAACTCGCCTTTCTCCTCCGCAAGGTACTTACAATTATTTTATATTAACCCCTTACTCAACTGCAATCATATCTATATGCTGCCACCACCCAAGAAATTATGCAAAATAAATATGATAAAATAATCAGCGCTACAGTTTTCACTAATATGTGAAAACTGTCAACCAATGTGTATATAATTGATTGAATGTTAATATTCTTAGTGATGTATAATTAATGTTCACTAATAAGTGTATAATGCAAATGAAACATTAATAACTGTGGGGCAAACGTGAAATAAGAATAAAAGCTGACGTTGATACAAACAAACAAACAATCTATAAAAAAGGTAGGGGAACCTGGAGACAGCAGCTGCACATGGAACCGGAGTTCCAAACAATCATAGATAAAAGCAAAAAAACAGAAGTGCATGCTCTATAGCACAGATATTTAATAAAAAGTTCAACATTTTGAGTCAGGATGAAAACACTCTAGAAATGGAACAATTGAGAAAGTCTTAAGAACGCAACGAAACGCGTTGGGAACCATATCTGGCCAGTTGGATGAATATTTGCAACATTGCACTCATCCTAAATATTGTTACCTATTTGGCAGCGAGCCCTATTTGATTGAATTGTGCAGTTCTATGAGAGTCACCGCTGATTGTGTTTCAGACATTGGGGAGCTGCAGCTGCTGGCTGCCTGAAGTGGAGGCTTGGTGCCTCAGAGCTCCAGAGAACTGACTGCTCACGCTGGTTTTATATACAGCATACACTACTGGTTGCAGTTTGCCTTGCCTGTGAGATGCTCTGCAGAAAGCTCCTTTTATATTTTCAAAGTCTCCAGCTGTCACAGTTGCTGTGGAACACAGATCTCCCCTTAGGCTGGGTCCACGCTGCCGCTGAGTGCGCTTAGCGCGTTAAGTTCAATGAATGTCAGTGTCCGGCCACATTCACGAGGCACGAGCCCGTATCCTTGCTGGTGCTAGGCAAGTAAGATGAAATTGATTTCCAGGTGCGCTGAAGGGTCAGCAACCAATCAGTGCCAATCACTGCACGGAAACAACATAAACCCACTTGTTGTAAATCAGCTGCTAGGTTGACAGTTTTCCAAAAGAGCAAAAAAAAAAAAAAAAAATAACAAACGACGTTGAAGTTTTTCCCTCTATATATAAACGCACTCAACTTCCTCTCTCTAATACTTACACACATGCGAGTCATATCAATAGATTCATTTATGATTGTCTTGATCGTAATATGAGTGACAAATGGATATCTGCCCTTGGCTACCTTCTAGACCTCACCTATCTGGCTTCACTGCATGCGTCTCCTTGCAACGATTACAGCTATTTGAATGTTATACTTTAGAATCGAGACTATCACCGAATAGTCTTATTTTTAATAAATTCACCCAACTAAGGCGTGATCTGTGTGTCTCCTCTCTTTGGAATGCACCAGTAATCATTCAAGGACGTTTAGTTTTATTTGAGGCTGACAGAATAGTATCTGGCCCTCGTTTATTGCCTTCCAAATGACACCTCACTTTGCGATTCTCTCTCCCCACCCCCCCCCCCCCTCCTGCCAATTAAGTCCTCTTTGAAGATCAGCACAGACCCAGTAAAAGTATTGACCTGTCAAACCCAACATATTGTATTTTAAAACAACCGGTAACCACATTAACCCCTGAAGCACCAGATTGATTAAATTACATAAATATCTCATGATCAGGGTCAATTTTCTTTCTTTCTATAAACAACTTTGTCTAATTGGCTTCCTTAGAAAGATTCGATCCACCTTAAGGCAGCTGTTTTAATTGGCTGTACTTGGTGATAAAATTATACTCCCCCCACCCCCAAGTTCTACTTTTTATGTTGAAACGCTTATTCCTATTATGGTCCGCGTGCTGCTATGTATACAGATGGTGCTATATAAAGAGATCTGCTTTTTTTTTTCAGGAACACAATGCCAGCTACTTCTGCTTATCTGTTTGACTAATGACGTCAGAATTACTACACAAACAAAAACAAATCAATTTACACGTGGCTTTGAAGAATGCCTGACAGGGCCATGTTTACTAAGCAGTCTTCTGCCATAAGACCCCTTCCAGTCATTAAAGTCAATGGGGTGTAAGGTTCTTCCACACCAGAAGAGGTCTCATCTCAGAAGGCTGTTTAATAGTCTCTAGTCTCGTCAACAAGAAATTAGATTAAAGTGTGTGTGTGTGTGTCCCATTCAAAGCTTTTGCTCAAGGTGGAAAGGTTTATATTAAAAAATATATATATTTAATATATAAATATGCCACCGGACGTCCGTTTGAGTGGTCAGTTTGCTCAGCCCCCAAAAAACTAGCAAGTGCCCATGCCGTACCAGGTACATCATTAGTGCTCTGTAAATGTTAAACATTATTTTATTGAAGTGTCAATCAGCTGCATTTTACCTAATATACACATCACTGTCCTCAACTCACTTTCGTCCTAGGTGAGACTCCCCCATTTAAATGTCACAGCCCTGATTAGCATTGATCAGGTGAGACGAATCGCCTGGGAGGTTAAAGGCCTCGATCTGTCAGTCTAGGTCCAGCTAGGTCAAAAGTTTTTCACCACGTACAAAAAACAGGCAACGTGGTACTTCCTGGGTCAGCGAGGACACAGGGAAAAAAAAAAAAAAGTGCCCGCCAGGCAGGAACAATATGTTATGTTACGTCTGAAGTGATCAGAGGAAACAATAGGGACTTGGAAAACAGAGAAGGGCATTTCAGTACAAAGGCCCCTGTGGGATTCAGAGGACAGCTGCACAAGGGCAATTAAAGAAAACCCAAGCACTGTGTTGTCCTCTCCGTGATGTGGGTATAACCAGAGAAGCCGTATGACCATGGTCTCATGACCTCATTTGCTAGCTCTAGTGCTGGAGATGTGTGTGTATTTATAACTCATTTTAAATATATTTAAGCAATGATTTACTGTGCCCATTAAAACCTATGTACAATGCTGCAAACAGTATAGGTTCAGGGTTTTTTTTTTACCTCTGATGCTCTGTTCAGGAGATGAGCGCTTTTTAAAAAAGTGTCCGGGAGGTGAAAATGGCGTTCTCCCCATTTTATTGCCATGGTAACCACAGAAGCTAGAGAAGAAAATCAGGATTTTTAACACTAAAAAGGTGTATGTGCAGGACATACTCAGAGCGGGGGCGGGGGTAAAGTAAGAGGAACTCGGGGTGATGAATATAACAAAACGCAGTTGTACTCTGCCCCATAATACCATCACACCTGTATACAACCCCCTTCACTACTGCTCAATACCTTGATTTGTAGTGTTATTATGAAGCCATTATTAGTTAGCCATAAATAGCCGATCGGCTTCAATTCCGTGTTCCCGGGGAAAAAGCAAAAACATTAATTTTTCACAAGATACAATTAAATGGTTATTTTGAAAATATACGGGGAAAAAAAAAAATCGAAGCAGCGACCGCCTGCAGGATACGCAACGCTGACGCTCAAACCCATAAAGTTACAGCCAAAAAATAGGTATAGTGTTGAGTGGGCGATAAAAACGAATCATAACACAGACATGCTTGAATCCAAATTTTTATTGAAAAGAAATACAAAATCCATGTACAAAAAAAACGTGATCACAAAATGTACAGAAAAAAATTCAGATGTCTACATTACACAGTAATGTACAGTATTTACACAATGCTACTGTGTCAATTATCCCACGCCTTGCAGCAGTGCCTCGTCGCATTTCCCCTCCCTCTTTCCAAAATGAAGTAAACAGTTTGCAGGAGAGCTCGGCCCGGAGAAATAAACATTGGCATCTTTGCAAGGTCCCAGTCGGGCACAACTAGTGACCGCGGCATGTCTAGTGCGCTAAAGCATGGGGATTAATGCCATTCCTTGAATGTTGAAGTTAGATATGTCCAACTGCGTTTCCAATTATTTTGCACCATTTACGACGTGCAGGGCGAGATTTAGGGAGTGTGTAAATGGGATTACATGAAGGCCCATATTCACTGCCAAGCGTTCGCACGTCCCAACGCCTATTCACCTGAATGAGAGTTAGGTCTTGCTAAAGCTTGGCTCCCTTTAGTAAATATATGCCTAAAATTGGTATGGAGTTAATAGGATGGGGTCATAATCCCCTTTTAGAGAGAGTCCACAGTCAACAAATGTCTAATTAATCTCTCAATATGTATTATTTTTTTTAATCTAAGTTATAATAGCCGTACCGGTTCTGGGGAAATGTAGATTGTGGTACTTTTTAGGAGACATACTGTAATTATGGTTCTTTAAAGTGTACAGCCATTGTGGACGGTTGAAGAAGAGACCTGTGAGGTTTGGAAAGGTCTGTAAACTATAATTTCGTCTACGTAGAACTCGTCAATAGGAAATGTTACCCACTTTGAAAGGGTCACATTGTACAAGTAATCAAAGCTTCTATTTTTCTTTTTAAAAGGAAGGCAAATCAATCACCGAGATTTATCCTATTAAACATATCACTGCCACTGTGACTGTGGTCCTATAGGGAAATTCACTTATGGCTGCCGGAAAGATTGGCGGCACTCTCCGTGACCACGTGGGCGCTTGGGGGTGGCGATCACGGGGTCGCAACTAGCCCCGAAAGACTTGAATGGAAGTAGAGGGGACTCCACATCCGTTCTGAACGCAATCTCACCCTAGAAAAGGGCCCTTGGCGTGTCAGCCATCATGATGTACAAGGCTATGTCACGAGGGCACCCCGAAGGGTTAATGTAAGTTTTATACTTGGACAGTGGCATTTCAGTCCTCTGCTACAAAGGTGCATTATTAACCCCTCCCTTTGCTGCACGGGGCCTGCAACATTGCTCAGTAAGATTGTACAGGTCGCTCCAGCAGCACCGGGGAGACGAGAAAGAAAGCAGGAAACAGCGTCACAAATAAGAGTTTTAGGGGCAGAAATAAGACATGCTCATATAAAGACAAGCAATAGATTCACATGGGTTCATTCAGTAAAGTAGCTCAATAAAGCAGTTGGAGAAGCAGAGTCCCAATAAATCAAGTAGGTCAATTAATATTCAGTGCAAGTCAAGCTCACCTTTTCCCCCTCCCACCCTCCCTATCCCCCTACGCCCATTAAGCTCCAAAATGTAGGATGAGAATTAACCGGGAGACCCCTACAGCAGCGAAAAGGGTTACATATGTATTCAGGGACTCTGTCCAGCGCTTTCTGTAGAACAGGGCGCCTGTTAAATACAGGAACAGATTTGCCATTAGAAAGGAAACCAGGAAGTTAAATGGCGCGCAGAGATGCAGAATTTGATACATGGCATTACAATTTGTGCTTCACAGCGCTGGAGAAGGCTTCAGCGCCATTTATTGAATGGAGATCAAACAGCTCCAGCACCAGAAAGACACCTTCACAGCACATTGAAAAAAATGTCTACAGTCCCCCTATGCAATACCTGGTGAAGCCATTTCCTGGTGCTGGAAAAGAGATCGATAAGCGCCATTCACATAAATGAGATCAAAGTCTTCTCCAGCATGGGGAAGTTTCCCTTCACAGCATATTGAATATGTGCTATAGTTACGAGAACTTCTTAACTTATCCCAGGTATGAGGCAGCAATCAATGGTAAAACCAAAAGGGCAAAACCAACCCTCCCACTGGCCACCTAAAAAAAAGTGACGCTACCCAACAGTTTTGGCTACATGGGTTTATTCTTCACCCTTTCGCTTTGCTCAGTGGCATTCTTCCAGGACTGTGACCACCTGATCTTCCCCCAGTCACATGCACACAATCTCCCTGTGGAAAGCGAGCATTGATAACACGACATGTCCCCCCCCGAATGTCACAAAAAGGCCCGTGGTGTCCCGGCCCTCAAAGTTCAGGGAACGTCATAAGGGCGAAGGGTTAATGTAAGGTGCACATCGACCCTTTTTTTTTTTTGGTCCTAGTGTGGTTGACGGGAAAAAAAAATTAAAATATAATAGTTTAACAAAAAGAAACTGGGAACAAAACAGCGGGGAAAATGTTGGGTAAACACCTCAAAAATGCTCATTCTCCATGAGGATTAAAACCATTTAATTACATAGCTTTGTTTTTGTATTAAACACTCCATTTTAATTTATAATACCAATAAAATATTTATATATAAATAAAAATACCTTGTACTGTAAATTCACAGAATATTAACCATCAACAATTCTTTTTTCTTTTGAAATGCTCACAAATTTAGGTTTTGGGCAGAATGGGGGAATTATTCACTTAGAGAATAATCCTCAATACCATAGTTTAATTTTAAATGGTGGCACCTTTTATGGACCAATACGAGTGTTCTTCATGCAGCTGCAATAGTGTACAGACAGTCCTCGGTTATCCAATGGGATCCGTTCTGGAAGTAGCGTTGGAAAGTGAAACCGTTGTAACGCGAGTCCCATGTTAATCAGTGGCGCTGAGCGTCGGATAACGCATTCAGGCGTCGAAAAACGGCCCATAGGGTAGCATTGTAAAGCGTTGGATATGCCATCCGTTGTAAATGGAAACCTTGGATAACGAGGACTACCTGTACACACAGCTTTTCCAGTCTGAGTTCTTGCATGAATACACGTCGATTTACAGACAGTACACATGAAGAAGAGACCTGTGAGGTTTGTAAAGCTCTGTATGCACCATTACATCTTTAAAGAACTTACTTTCTCTTGCCCCATGAAAAGGTTTCTTAACCCGCAATGACTCTACACTTCTCCATTGGGGGGGGGGGGGTTTGGGCAGCGGGACAGACCATTCTACATAACCCATTTTAGCCACTGAAAGGAGTCAGAAAAAAGGAGACTGAGCAAGTTGACAAAATATGCAGTTAAGTGCTTCTTGGGAACTGCTTTCATATTAGGCCATTAGAAGTACGCTCTGGGAAGAGGCAAAATATATTTGGGGGGGATAATGCAGCTGAAAATCAGCATGCTGCAGTACAAAGTGGTAACAAGTATGTATACAAACTGGGACTCATGGCTTGGTAGCAACCTAGCCGTAGGCATGCAAACGGCCTATAACCGCTATAACTGCGGCAGGCGTTAAAACCCATATTTCTTTATGGCTCGCTTGGTGTCAGAATTGGCAAGGAGAGTGGCGTTAGATGGCTCAGAAAAATACCCACATTACATAAACACAACATGCCCGCAAAGGGCTTCACCGTGTCTGCCCCACAAGGGAGGGTTATGGCTACTGGTTAGAAAGGTTACTGCACAGCGGCAAAGACATGGAGAGGAGGGTTGGAACGCCAATCATTACCGTAGCATATGCCAGCACCCTCAGTCATTCATATCAAAGCAGAGGTCCAACCTAAGTCATTTTGTCTCCCCCCAGCTACAGCAAACTTCTCCAATCTGGGTCTCTCCCCGTTACAGAGAGGTTGCTGTAAGAACATAATGTGCCAGTTGCTCCCTCCCTTGGTAGTCGCGATGGGAGGGAATAAAGGATTTCTGTCATCCTCTTCATCACCCGTATTCTTTCATTTTAACATGCAAAGGGTTACAAAGCAATTGACTAGTCCATTTCGACATCGGATTTAACCCCTCCATCTCCAGTGAGGCTTGGGTCTCACTGGAGCTGGAACTTTGCTGCATCTCAGCAACGCATATAATTATTCCTTCCAACACAAAGGAAATCATTTCCTCCCCTTATTCACTGTTCAATGGGTCTCCAGAGCAAGGAAAAGGTTCAACGAAACGGCTTTGAGAATTAGTCGACAAGTAAGGCTGCGATCAGATGGACGGTGTTTCCGTATTATTATTATTATCATTAACAACTTCAATGTCGTTCCTTGGGATCTACCACCTCTCTGCATTGTGGGGTGGAGGGGAAGAGTAAAGGGTTACGGCGGATCGCTCCAGTTGTCTCTGGGTTGCGAGGCGCCCTCACATCAACGCAAAGTCAATGGAAGAGTAATGCCGGACGTTGCTCTTGTTCTTCTGTCCAAGTGGGGTCAACGTGGCTCAAAAGGACCTGCGGTCTCAACTGTTCTCTTCCAAGAAGTTTGGAGCTTTCCACAGTTCCAGCACTTCTGTCCAGCAGAAGGCCCACAGAGAAGAAAAAACAAAAAAAATATGTGAACGTGGGCATCTTGAAAGACCCGTTTTTCCTCGGACCTGGTACCTCAGGTGTTTGCCCCGCCTTAGTTTCACGGTAACAAGTCCACTAGCGGGTTGTATAAAGCAGCCAGGATCTCGGAGATGAACTGATTGAGGTGCCAGCGCAGAGGTCCCATCCACTGCCTTTCCCCAGCCAGTCTCTACAAAAAGAAACAAACACATCGACATCAGCATGGACGTCCCTTTGCCTTTTTAAATACCCCTGATATGTTTGAAACTTCCTCCCCCTTCATACCAAGCTGTCAATGTTCATTATACATCAGTCTGGCATTATCCAAAGTGCTACACCGGGTTTTGTTGAAGAAACGCAATAAATACATGTATTCTACATTATGTGGATGCTCCTCACACTTCAATAAGGAATTCAGGGCCCTACATGGCACAGTTGGGGGTAGTGGCAGATTTAAAATGTTGCTGCCCATGGACACTTGCACCGGGGGCCGATACCGCCTCCTGCAGCGCCACCTTCCTGCTTCAGCAGCGTGACAGCGTTAAATGATGCCGCACGGCATGGCAATGCCACGTGACGTCACGATGGTACGGCAATGCGTCAGCGTGTGCCGCTACAGAAGGAAGAGGGCGGCACAAAGACGAAAGTAAGAGACCTTTACAGAGGCCCCACGCTCTAACCCGGCAATCAGTGGGGGAGAGAGAGGGGCCTCTCTGTGCTGCCACCCCAGGCCTAATGGGAAATCCACCACTGGTTGGGGGACTTTAGAAATGGCCACTTCGCCCTGGGAGAAAAATCTAACACACAGCTACTATGAACCCTGTTAGCCCAGAGGCACAACTACCACAATAAAGTACTGGTACTGTGCTTCATCACTTTGTAAATGGTCACAAAACTTCCTAGGAGCAATCTTACATATTCAGGTTTATACAACCCTGATAAGCAGAAAGGGAGGGAGACACCCCATGTACCCAGTCAACAAACAAATGTTCTAACGAATGTAACCGACTAATGTGCTTCCCTAAACACATCTAACTGTGCTAATAGCAAATATTCATTTCATTTTTATGGAAAGTAATATAAATTTGAGTTTTTAGGGACCTCTCAATAAGGGAGTGCTCAACAAGTAAGGGTTTTCTTTACCCCCATCCCACCCGCTTCATCAGAGAGCCAATAAAGATAAGGGAAGAGAGGGGGATTTGCCTGTGCAAACTCTTGTTGACCCCACAGTGACAGACAAAAAGGGAGCAGCTAGGTGAAATCAAAATGCTCCCAGGTCTCAGCTCATCATGTTTACAAAGTAACAAGTTAGTTATTTTAAAATACTTATAGGTCCCAGAGTCGGATAATAAGGGCATCACCCAGATGTCACTGCCACCAATACACTTTGATCCTAGGGGGGACTGACCCCATCGTTAGCCTCTCCTGTGCCACAATGCTGCTCCCTTCTAGCAGTGACAGGTTATCCATACGTTTCTTAAAAGCCCTGTGTCACTAGCAAGCACTCGTTGTCCTGAAGAAGCACAGGCGTAGTCATAACAGCCTGGGGGGAGGGGGGTGGGGCAGAGAGATGAGGAAGCTTGGTCAGAAATGACACAGATGGTGGCAGCGGTGGGAGTTTGCAAGGGAGGTGGGGAATGGGGGGGCGGGACCGAGCCTTCAGCAGGTGGCACGTGAGCAGCCGAGCTGAGTCACTGGTTATAAATAGCATCTAGTATATAAAGTCAGATTGCTTCAGCAGAGGCATTTCAGAGCTGGCAGGGAAAGCCAGGGGGAGCAGACTCATGGCAAAGCTTCAGTCCCACTCAGTCAAACAACTTCTTTCCAATACAACATTTCCACAAAACAGAACATAATGTTTGTTATGCAAGATATTTGCAGCTTCAAAACACAAATATAGGGGAGAGGGGGGGATAGATTGTATGGTATATTAAACCTTTTATTGGGCCAACAATAGTTGGCAGTGTACAAGCTTTCAACCCTCATAGGGGGTCTAAACTATAAACTATTGTGTGTGTTTTAATATACTGTATAGATATACACAATATCATTCTACGTATTTTTTAGTGGAATGTTTAATGTTAGTGTTGGGTTAACTGTTTAATTGCCACTTTAAAGATGGACAAATAGAACTGTTTTATAAATGTATAATTTAACGTCTCCATAAACGGGCTGTTAGGAGGGTTTTACCATATTTCTTATCTCTTCTGGTGATAAGAATGGTTGTAAAGCCTCAACCCCACGTGGAATGTTGTCCACCGTCTGTAAAATTATTTATAAAGCCCTCGCTAGACCAACAGGAAGCTAAAATATGAATTCAGCGGGGGAAAGGAAGACTCGTTACTCACAGGATATGTTTCTAATGCCCTCCGCAGCAATATCTGCATCGGGGAAATACACTGCAACATTAACCTGTTCAGGCCCACGAGAGGCAAGGTGCACAATTAGGTATATGATCATTTCGGTAGCTAAGAGATGGCACAAAATTATAAATATATATCCACTTCTTGCAGGCTACAGTCTCAACAGGTCTGTATCAGAATGGATTGTCAGCTCTTCGGGGCAGCGGGCGTTTGTGTTACATGTGCCTGGCACAGGGCTGTGCTCGGAAATAAAGCCGCCCGCAGTAGTTTGACCTGCAGAGAGGGTTTCTCACTGTACAGCCTTCCTTACAGAAACTATGACATCATGCAGTTCTGATTGTGTCAGATAAGCTTGTTTGCTCAAGCTGCTCTCACTCCCCCCCCCCTCTCCTCGGGGTTCTCAGTTAACCCCTCCACTGCCAGAGGGCTCTGTGTCACTTCTTTACAACTCTGGAGAGAAAAACACTGCAGGATTTCTAAACTTTCAAAACACTATTTAAAAACAACAACATGTGCTTTCGTTTTAAAAATGCACGCACTTCACTCCGTGCACACACTTATCTTTTCTAAAAGAAGTGTAATTGGCTTCCTATCAGAGATTAAATCCCACTTAAACTAATTGTTTTTACATATTTGTATCTTGCGAAACATGTCCCACTAATGACTGCTTCTTAATTACTTAAAGAACAAAAACGAATAATGTACCTGCGGCTTGGGTGACTGAAATGCTCATTATCACCAAAAGACATTGGATAAAGATGGTAAAAAGCTTTTTCAGGTTTATTTTTTTTTAATTAAAGTTGTCAAAATCAGCTGTATTTCATCTGTTATACATGTCACTATCCTTAGGTTCCTCCTAGGAGGGATTGTCCCTTTAAAGAGATTTTACTGCCCTTTCTGTGTACGTCGTTCCTTTTAGAACACGTTTAATGCCCCCTAGTTTCATCTGGGCCAAACCTTTCAGGGCCTCCCGGCATAATGAGAAATCAGACCTCTTTCGTCCTGTTCCTCCTCAACATACACCAAGGGATCACCTCGATCTGGTATACGACAACATAATTACACGCTGGAGATATTTGTTCATTTTATGTGAAAGTCACAGCTTCCTGGCAGGTCTTCTTCTACAAAAGACACACAGACGCACACAGACGCACACAGACACACACAGACACACACAGACACACACAGACACACACAGACACACACAGACACACACAGACACACACAGACACACACAGACACACACAGACACACACAGACACACAGTTGAAGGTTCCATGTTCTCCTCTGTAATCCCATACGGGATCCACTTGTGTTCTATTATTCTGCGTGTATTCTATTAGTCTGTGTTTCCTCAGTGTATTCCCATTGACAACCCCCCGAATGTCTATGGAAATTTGGGATCTGCAAAGGCAGACTCATAGCGAGGCACTTGGGGTCCCCTCTTGTCTGTTAACATGTTCACTGGCAGAGGGGCCTCTCTGGTAGCCAACAAGTGAAAACGGCATCACGTCTACCAACACAATGCAAACATTTGCATCCAACAAGCCCTGAAGTGGATTGGCAGAAACCTCCCGTTGCGATCAGCCAACTCCAGGACGTCGTCAATCAACCCGCAGAAAATACGCAGAAAATGTGGCCAGCCACATTCTGAAAAGAAAACGCGGAAACACGTTTCTTATTGATTTAGTAAGCGTGGGAGATTCAGCCCCTTATTTGGAACGAGTCCCAAATAATGATTAGAAATAAGTTAATTTGGGCGATTTTCCAGGCTGGTCACATTATGGTGCACAGATGAGGTTACCTGCGCTAATGTCTTCCGCTAATGTCTTCCGATAACGTCATCCGTGCTCAGCTTTAAATGTACTGCTTGTATGGCTTCTACTATCTCGCATCTGGAAACTGTCAGCACTATACAAAAGCAATTACAATAGGAATAAAGAAAATGGTGCAGGAAATAGCCATATCGGGGGCGAGAGGTGCAGGTCTCTTATCAGTCTGAACCTGTCTGGAGCCGCAGTCCAGCACATATTATGTGCCCTGTTACGGAATGGAGCTGTACAAGTTATAGTGGCCAGTCCTGGAGAAATGCAGAGATCCTGATAGACAAAATATCAAGTAAAACATGAAGAAGGGACCTGTGAGGTTTACCAAGCTTTGTACGCACCAATATACCTCTGAGGATATATCGCACCAGTCTATCAAAGTATCGCCTTCCACTACGAATCCTGAGCATCTGCAGTATCATTTGATCAAGTCCGAATGTATAGAATCAACAGTATGTGGATTACAAAAGGTGCAGTGCAGGTGACATGTATTCACTATACAGCACTTGCTCCTGATGGGAGAGACCTGGTTTCAGTATGTACAATATAAATCTAAGCAGCTATGGGCTCTCACTTCCCAGCCAAGGAAAAAGACAACATTTTAGGTCTAAAAGTGCAGCCTGTCCTCAGGTTCGTTCCTGTTACACTGTGTAAATTTGCATAGACATTAATGTTTATATAGGACCAAGTCTCTTGTAGAGATCAGAGAAAGGAACCAAAAAATGTCTTTGGCAGGTGCTTTATTTTCCCGGTAATTAGACAAAGAAAATTATTCATACAGTTAACAACTTTTCTTATAATCCTTCAATGCCAGTACGTCCACACTGATGACCAGCAAAGCAAGGAGGATATGGGTCCTTGTTCTATATTGGTCTATGTAATACATTAACTCAGGGGTGCGCAAGCAGGGGGGGGCGCAGCGCTTACAGAGGCCCCACGCTCTTCCCCAAACCATTAAATACCGGGGAGCGTGCACAGGGCCTCTGTAAAGTCCCTTACCTTGACTCCAGCGGCTTCTGGCGACAAATGGCGCCAAGGGGTCACAAGACGCTGCGTTGCCATGGCAAAGTGACGTCAGAACGCTGGAGACAAGGTAAGGAGGGGGGGGGGGTAGTGCAGGCAGGGGGGCGTAGAGGAAAAAGTTTGCACACTCCTGAGTTAACTTTCACCCACTTGAAAGGAAGTTACTGCAATTTCCTTAGTACCATTCCTCTCCTAATTATACTGAATAAGGACGAAGAACCCTATTCAATATCCTGTGAAGCTGCTTCCCCCAAGCTACAGATCAGCCCCATTCAAATGAATGAGTCAAGTCTTCTTCAACACAGGGAAAAGGCATCACAGCAAACGGGGGATATGGCCTGGCCAACTCCAGTCCTCAAGGGCCAACATGATGTCGGGGTTTAAGGACATCCGTGCTTCAGCACAGGTGGCTCAATCAAAGACTGATCCACCTGTGCTGTAGCAGAGATATCCTTAAAACCCGATCTGTTCGTGGCCCTTGAGGACTGGAGTTGGCAAGCCCTTCATAAGAGGCAGGGCCGGCAACAGAAATCATGGGGCCCAGAACAAACATTTTAAGCAGAGCACCCCCCACCCCCCCACGAGCCCCCTCTCTTACATAAGACACACACACACACACAACCCTCTCCAATACATATAAAATATACTCCAACCCATATAAATATACACTCAAGCGCCCCAATACATATACAGACTTACCTTGGGTCAGGCCCGGTGTCTGCAGGGTTCCGCTGGCTGGGGGATACCGGCCGGCACTGCACATTTCCCCGAAGCGGAGAGTCGGGGCCCGGCCAAACCGGAAGCAGGGCCTGGTCAGATGAAATGTGCAGCGCCACCCGTGGCCCCCCAGCCAGTGGGCTCGGAACACCAACCCCGGCAGACCCCCCCTGTTGGCAGCCCTGATTAGAGGCACACAATTTACAGACGTGTTCACAGGGATAGTATGTGTTGATGTATATTATAGAAGTTCAGTGTATATGTCTAATGTAGATCCCCCACCACAAGGCTGCGTGCCCGAGATGTCATCCTCTTCTTGTTTGTGCAGAAGAAGTCAATCTTGGTCTGCCCCAGGCGGCCACGACTTCACTCACAGGGTGGGGACGCCAGTTTTTCGAGTGTCGGAGGCAGCTTGTGACCACAGGACAACTATTCTTGGATTCATTGTCCACAAGGTGTCAGCATTGATAGACTCTACTCTCTCCCCCCCCCCCTTTTCTTGATGGGGGTGGTATACAATATCCCACCGGCTAGAAGCCTGCGCCCCCACCCCCCTTGTAGAGAGGCCCGTCGCCACTCACCCTCTGCAGATACAGTTCGTTCATCTGGTCGCCGATCCTGCGCAGTCGAATCGCAATCTCTCGATCGATCGCCTCTTCGCCCACCAATGGCAGCTCGCCCCGAGGCCTGGCCACAACACCCACGCGGTTCTGATCCACAGCAACACGTTCCTCCATCCCTGAGTATTCCCGTTCTGTGGGCCGGAGACCTAGAGATACACATTGTGCAGTGATGAATATGCTGCCGCCTGTAATGTGCATACAATAACCTGTGTACCATACAGACAAGAGAGCGCTACATAAAGCAATGATGCAAGATACTAGGTCTAACATACATACACGGATGTGCTGTGTATATTGCTGCAGTAGGAACAGAGAAGAGGCTACTTTCAAAACAGATCCCATGTGCTTTAAAGAAAGATGTAGGAGTTAAGTTATGTAAATGCAAATGTGCCCACTCATACATCCACCATTGGCAATACCACTGTACACCAATATATCTCCATACTACCCTTCTCTCTTTGCTAAATGTGTTTCTCACTTGGGTATAAGCCCCTAAAATAGCACCCACACTGGAACGCATCTCCTCTATCTAAATGTATAGAGATATAATCTGCACAGCATGCACTATAGAAATTTGTTACTAAGCGTTGGGCATTTTGAGTTTATGAGAGAAGGAGCGGTTCAGTGAGTAACAACACTGCCTGGCACCGAGTTTGAAGCAGGGGAACCTGGTTCAATTCCCGCTGTCGGCTCCTTGTGACCTTGGGCAAGTCACTTTACCTGTGCCTCGGGTACCAAAAAACAGATTGTAAGCTCCACGGGGCAGGGACCTGTGCCTGCAAAAAATGTCTCTAAAGTGCTACGTAAAACTAGCAGCGCTATACAAGGACATGCTATTAAAAAATAAATCAATATGTATATTTCAACAATTGTGCTACGCAGTTAAAGATGTAATTAAGATGTAAGAAAAAATAAATGCAATTTCTACAACATTTTTTGAACACGACGCACACACACACACACACACACACACACACACACACACACACACACACACACACACACACACACACACACACACACACACACACACACACACACACACACACACACACACACCTTAAGCCGTCTTGTACCATAAAGTAGTTTCCAGCGCCGAAGGAAGCCTTACAGCCCATTCAAGTCAAGTCGTGTAAGGAGTCTTTCATAGCTGGAAAGGGTCTTATAAAAGAAGACATCCGCCTAAATCTCAGCCCTAATCTCCATGGTACAGTACGTCTGATCACATTCACACAAGATACATCATTATTTTGGCTGCTAGCCTTTGTTGTTTGTAAAGAAGCCGGTTTATTGGCAATGGATGCATTTGTCCGGTTTCTGCCGTTGGAAGGGGTCCTCGTGGAATAGCACAAATTCGGAAAATGCGGGTCATTATCTGTAAATACTTTACATTCTCCTTGAGGTCATTTACCCCATGTTCATACTAAAATATAAATTATTTGAACGACGACACAAAAAGTTCCCATGTCTCATGAAAAATAGAAAGGGTTCGTGCCAGCCGTGCCACGACGCCAGTGTCACGGCTGCGGTGATATTTCCCCACCACGGCAAAACCATGAGCCAAACCGGAGCTGGACAGAAGCAAGCATATCATAATCAACTCTCTCCCCCCCTCTACCCCCGAGACAGAGCCTCGTACACCGTCCCTGAGCACAAAACAGAGACACAGACAGGACGCTAGCAGAGACGGACTCAAACAGGAAGAGCACAAGACATTCTCACACGTGCAGACAAGAGAAAGTTTATATTTTAGGTTGTAATATCCATGAAGAACTCCCACGCTGCACCATTAAAATATATAAATGTGTACAGTGTATTACAAACCTCGCCGATCATAAAGAGACCCGTGAGGTTTGGAAAGTTCTGTACACGCGAGGAAGAGACCGGTGAGGTTTGGAATTTCCTGTACACATGAAGAAGAGACCTGTGAGGTTTGAAAAACCTGCACACACTGTACAATCCCACTTGGCAACATATCATCTTGTTAATACAGTGAAAGATCTCACCCACCTCACAGTCTATACCATTTCCCCACAACGCAAAATTCAATTTATAGTGTATAGGCCAGATAACAGACATCAGGTCATACACAATACATACTACAATTAAGAGTATCATATGCAACTATACAATCTGCAACGCCTTGCAAGCCTCCCTGGAAGAGAAATGGTTAACTTCTCTGTAGATATCATTTAATCAAGTGAATGCAAAAGTATTTGGTTTCAAGAAAAAACTACCGTAACTAATCGTTTAAGTGTTAAACACAGCGAGAACACACACATACACACTCACACACACACACTTTTTAATTAGTTCTACAAATGTATGGCGTCTGTGTCAATGCAGGTCAAACTGCAGAACAGTTCTAAGAAGATAAGAGGATCCTCCCAAGCTTATCCAAACACCTCTCCAAGAGTGGTAGTGGTTACTGGTATTACAGGTTGGTAGAGCGCTGCTCCTAAGAGCTGACAATCTAATACAGGGGGAAACCAGAAGCACCTGAAACCTTTGCAGGGCACAGCACGCTGATCCCCAGAGAATTAAACTATTTAACCTCGCTGATGGGGTTTCCTTAAATTTGTTATAAAGGAAGCACAGGCGAAAGGCAAGTCAGGACATGCCTGTGTGCTTTCCAGCCACACATCCCACACAGCCTGTGCTGCAAAATGGTCACTGGATCCACATTTAACTGTGATCTTCAATACAAGTGAACACTGAGCTGCCGAGACTGTCAAGGAGCAACGTTTGAAAACTGAAGTCCTGCTTTCCCTGCAGCAGAAGGTGAAGGGAGTTACGAGCAGACATTTGATATATGCATGACTGTTCTTGTGCATTGTATAAACGCAATCATAACAAATGGCATTGCACAGAAAGCCAGAGGTTACTGTATTTCACCTTGTGCAGCACCGAGCACACAGTCGGCACCGTAGTGGAATACAGGAGACGTGCCGTTTGTACATACAAGAGCTTACAACCTAATACTGGGTACCTCCAGCAGAGTGATAAAACTGACTATCCACAGTGGCAAATCGACACGGCTTCACAACTCTGCTTCTAAACGCACTGATGTCCCTGCTCTGTCTTGTTGCATCTGATCCGTTCCCTGTGGTCACTTTTAGGCCCTCCCCCAAACTGCTGAGTGCCAGCAAACCCTTACAGTCCTATTGGACGGGGGCGTGGAACCATCCAAATCGTAAACAATACTCTTTCACAAAATGTGAAGCAGAGATACTAGCAGCCACAGGTCACCGAGGTCCTGAAAGCTAGTGTAGAACCATCAACAAATAAGTACTATGTTGCGCAGTTAACTCCTATTGGTGCCAAAGTATTGCTTTGCTGCTAATCCTTAGGACAGGGGTGCTCAACCCCAGTCCCGTCACCCCCCTCCCCTCCCCCAACATGTCAGGTTTTCAGGATATCCCAGTTTCAACACAGATGGCTCAATCAGAGGCTCAGTCTTTGATTGAGCCACCTGAGCTGAAGCAGGGATTGAGCCACCTGTGCTGAAGCAGGGACTGATTGAGCCACCTGGGCTGAAGCTGGGATAGCCTGAAAATCTGTTGGGGGGTTAGGGGGCTTGAAGACTGTAGTTGAGCACCCCTGCCTTAGGACCCAAGCGATTGGAAAAGACTGTCCCCCCCCCCCCCCCCCAGACAGGCACTGTAACTTGTGCAAAGACAGCCAGGGATTCCTTCTTTCGGGTAATATAGTGCCGATCAGACACTACCTTATGGAATCTCCAACTGAAGTCAATGCACTCTGTGAGAATACGCCAGTTATTCATTAATCTGCTGCTCTTGTTTTCCTGAAGCTTTCAGAGAAGCGATAACCTGTGGACATCATCAAAAACCACATGCCAAAGACAACAAGGAAACATTGACGCGATCCCAACGGGACGAGTGCTCACGCCACAGAGAGTGTAAAGAAGCAAAGCTCTGACTTACCATAAGCAGTGGTTTCCCCTGTGGTAAAGGATTCTGGGAAGTGGCAGTGTCTTTGTTCACAGGGCAAGGAGCAAGAGGGGCCCGATCCTTCACAGTCACTTGCTAATCCGTGCCTTGGGCGACAGTGGTTTATACGGGGAGATGAGCACCTCTGACACGAAGGTGCAGGAGAGCTTGGGCCGGCTCTGCGGCTCAGAGGAAGGTTTTGTTCACAAATTCCGCGGGAGGGCTCGCCACCAACACCGCCAGAGGGGAAAGAGCGGGTGCCCTCGGCCTGGATGCTCCCTGCAGGCTCAGACGCGCTCCCATCATGAAGTGGCCTCGCCATTGTGGAATATTAATGCTGGATAAAGGAAAAGCATGTCTGATTAGCGATGAGGTGCAGAAAAACAAGCAGACCATCCTAGGACCAACGTATACTACGCAAGTGACATGTTTAAAAGGGTCACAGCAGGATAATAAGCAGCAAGTTACTTGGTAAACAAAGTGAGCCCAGACTGGCCACAAGTCCCTCGTGACTGACAGATAAGAGAGAAAGGAGCATTGATTCATGAAGTCTCCTTCCCATACCTATCATATTGCTCTGGAAGGGACAGGCTGGACAGCCCTAGGTTGTACCCCCATGCAACCTTATGGTTGAATGGACAAATTCAATGATCAACAACATTCTTAAAGTGGCAGTTCCTCCCGCACGGTTAATTTTTTGGTAAATATTTCACCATACAGTTTTTTTTTTTTTTGCTCATTGATTTTATTAAACTGCATTTTATTCCTAAATAAACTAATCCAGAATCTAAAATATTATGGCTGCTAAGCCCCTCTCACTTAGTGATATTAGTAAACATCAATAAACCTTCTTTGAGAAGATTAAGGTGAGACCTTTTCTGATAAGACCCTTTCATTCCTGCATGGAAACAGCTCTGTGCTGCTTGGTGCAGTGGAGAAAGGGAGAATAAACAGCAGGAGTTGCTATATGGACATTACTGCGGGCCCGGCGGAAAAAATAAAAGGGGGGTCATCGGTTTTAAATGAAAATCACACGCGGCTCACTTTCAGGAAGGGGATTATTACAGGGAACTGCACCTTCCCTGTGTGTGTCACTAAGATAAGACCAGACGCAATGGACCACGGGTCCCTTCTGTCCGTGTCACTAGACCACCACTTTGTTCGGTTTACCATCAAGAAAAATCACCACGAGGCAAAAGTGCTTCCCGCAAAGCCCAAACCTCCTCCGGTTACCCGTTTGGAAGCGAGAAGCAGGCGCAGATCTGAGAGTGAAGCTGCTGCGGGCACAAGGACATTGCAATCTCGTGGGCACTAGGATTTTACACGCTACCAGAAACGGGAGCAGTACCTACAGCGTCCACTGGAGGTCAGCGCAGCACCCCGCAGCCTCACTGTTTGTAAACAAACGCAGCAGGCACCTGCGTGTGTAAGTCCTGGCATGACCCAGTGCGAGCGAGTCGCTCTGCGCAGCTCTTGAGGAATCCGACAAATGTCTCTCTCTCTCTCGTGCCTATTAAATCAAGCGATTAGGGTTCATTTGTATGGCGCCAACATATTCTGCAGTGCAGTACAATGAGATATAGATATATTTTTTTACAACCTCATGTACTATGTAGGTTAAGATGAACTGAGACACTAGGAAGGAAGTCCCTGCCCCAAGCACTTTACGATTTACTTCTCTTTTAGGGCATTTCACCAGTGTTGGAGTGGATCTTAAATACTTCCATCTAAAAAGCTCTCTTAACCACGAGAGACATTAGCCTCAGTCACTACAACAAACATGTGTTAGGTCAATGTATTGTCTTAACGTGCACATGAACTGAAATTACTGGCAAGTACAAAGATGCTGGGCATTGCTGAATATCAAAATAAAACACACATCTCTTGATAAGAAATACATACAAACACATCTAGATCCCCCCCGAGTCATATATAAAACCAGTGTCCTTCGCTTAATCACAGCAAAATCCACTGATCTTCGTCATTAAAAGGAGCAACTGGCTTTACCAATCACAGCGCTGATGCAGCTCTGTCACAGTGCCAGCTCTCGCCGGCAAGTTGCAATTACTCGGCACTGCGAGGGATTAAACATCCAAAACAAGAGCACACGTTTTGTCAAGGCGCACAGCGCATCGTTTCTTCCCTGTGCACAATCCACACTGCATTCCAGCTACAGATCTCAATCTGCAGCACTGCAGTGTCTGCATGCAGCAGGTTACATGAACCAACAGGCAACCACAGTCAGCCAGAACCGTCTCTTCTACAGTGTGGGGTTATATTTATTTTATTTATAACATGTTTTACCAGGAAGTAATACATTGAGAGTTACCTCTCGTTTTCACGTGTGTCCTGGGCACAGAGTTAAGATGATATATCAGAGACGTATATATTCCGGTCTTTGCCTACACTTGTCCTTAATGAGGAAGTCCCTCCTAGAACGTGTGATCAAAGGACGCTGGTGCCGTTAATTGGTTAAATGGAGCTGTAACGTGTAACATTTCCATGGTATCCAAATGCTTTGGATAGTTTTCACAACCTGTATCCAATGTCTTTCTGAAAGTCACAGGTATATGTTCTGATTTTGATCATTGTTAAGTAGAAATAGCCGTGTTAGTCCAGTACTTACTCTGATCATTATTAAGTAATTATGAAGCTGTCATTAAGCCAAACACATTGGAGATGTGCTTGAATTTGTTTGTTTCTTTTAGCAAAATTATATATATTTTTTTCCCCACAAGATGCAAATAAGTAAAACAGTGTTTTTAAGAGTGAATATTTCTAATATATATATATATATATATATATATATATATATATATATATATATATATATATATATATATATATATATATATCAGATAAATGTAGAGATAATTGAGGGACATCTTGACTTATGTTGGGGGGGGGGGTATGTTGCAGGAGTTATTTCAACATAAAAATACACCATTTTTTGCAGCCATTAAGAAATCTTCCTTAAAAAAAAAAAAAAAAAATACAGTATTGGCATAAAATGTGTAAAAAATAATAATGTGCAGACCAGCCAGGGAAAATATATCAAACGCAAGGGTACAAATGTGCCAATTCTTTTTAATTTGGCTTCAGTCTCACTGATTTTTAGCAACAGGCTATTTGACAAATCTATTGCTACTGGCTTAAGACTGATAAATAACACCCAGCACATTCCCCCCCTGACCCTCCTCTCCTTCCTAACCCCACATTACACACCTGCCACGTAATTTCTGCAAGCTGATTGAATGTGTATATGTCTTCTTTATATAGCAGGACTATATAGGATACAGGGAGACGACGTCCCTGACCCCAAGAGCTTACACTCAAACTCGGCAGTGCAAGCGTTAAAAAGCTGTCCCGTTAATACCTCAGCACCCACCAAACCTGCACACAGTGAATGAACTCAGTGACAATGTTGATGTTCAGATCACCCCCCCCCCCCCCACCACAAAAAAAATGTTATGGGCAAAGCATTGGCTGGTTTGTTTTCTGCTGTCATGAAGAAATCCCCATGAGGACATGCCAGGGCAGAGAAACAGGGCATCACACTCACCCTACACTCAACCTCTCTCCCAAACCCCATACTGACACCCCGCCACTAGCTTACCTTTACATACTGTATATTGGGGGGTGTTATAGCCAGTCTCCACGTGGAATGGGTCAGCAACAGTGCAGTAGGATTTAAAACAAACACGACATTGCTTCCCTTCTATACAGAACATCTGGGAACTTCCCAGCTGAGATCAGCACCGCACAGTGAGGACAAGCCATAGGACAGCAGTAAAGTAAATGCCAGACAGCCAACATCTCCCTCTGCTCCCACAATCCACACTGCACCCCCACTGCTCCCACAATCCACACTGCTCCCACAATCCATACTGCACCACACTGTTCCCACAATCCACACTGCACCCCACTGCTCCCACAATCCACACTGTACCCCACTGCTCCCACAATCCACACTGCACCCCACAATCCACACTGCACCCCCACAATCCACACTGCACCACACTGCTCCCACAATCCACACTGCACCCCACTGCTCCCACAATGCACCCCACTGCTCCCACAATCCACACTGCACCCCACAATCCACACTGCACCCCACTGCTCCCACAATCCACACTGCACCCCCACTGCTCCCACAATCCACACTGCACCGCCACTGCTCTCAAAATTCACACTGCTCCCCCACTGCTCACTTCAGGCTGTAGGGTCCAGTACAGATTGTGCATACACAAGAAAGAACCAACAAAATGTGCATTGTACATTAAAACACACACACACACACACACAGTGATCTGTCTGTTATTTAGTCTTGCAGCCTCTCCTGACAACTACATCTCAACCCATCTAGTTGTCCTCAGATGACCAAAACAAACCCCCCTTTCTCTCCATGTGCAGACTTGTCAGAGCAGAAACAACAACAAGCTTACGAAGACCCCCCCCTTCCACCCACCAAGACCCCCCCTTCCACCCACCAAGACCCCCCCTTCCACCCACCAAGACCCCCCCTTCCACCCACCAAGACCCCCCCTTCCACCAACCAAGACCCCCCCCCTCCCACCAAGACCCCTTGACTACTTGGAGCGCCCCGATCCCATGGTAACCCCTTGGGTGCTTGAGAGGTTATTTAGCAGGAAGGCACTTTAAAGAGCTAGCACTGCATTTTAAGGGAGCGATCAGTTACTGATCACTAATCACATCATACCATAGGCAATAAAAAAAAAAGAAACCTGTAAGCCTCCCCACTCACCCCGCCTGAGACAGCACTCACCCCGCCTGAGACAGCACTCACCCCGCCTGAGACAGCACTCACCCCGCCTGAGACAGCACTCACCCCGCCTGAGACAGCACTCACCCCATCAGATAAATGATCACTCACTTACCTGCTTAGTCCAAAAAGTGCAAAAACCACATACAAAGAAAAAAAAACCCGATCGCCTTGATCCCTTTTTCAGTCCTTGAGTTGGAAGCAGAAGCAGCACTCACCCAAAAAGCTGCCCGCGTGCCGGGATCGCCCCCTCTGTGTGTGCACCGTGCAAAAAGCGCATTTGTAACTTGCTGTGTGTGTTTTTAAGCTGCAGCCGCGCGCCGGCGCGAGACACACTGTCTGCTGAGTCTGATCCCGGGCTCTCTGCACGCGCGCTGCCAACTTCTCCCAGCCCCGCCCAGCGAGAAGGGGAGGGGGGGGACTGTAGATCACGCCCATTCAGGTTGCATCATGGGACCCGAAGCCACGCCCCACTGTCCGCACTGACATGTTGGGACATGCAGAAATCCAAAGCAATAGGGGCAGCGGGACGGTCACGTGGTGTAGCTGCAGCTGCACTGAGAAGGAGGAGCTAATGACATGTGTAATGGGTTAAAGGGTCAGCCCCATGTAGGACCACAGTGACTTAAAGACAGGGACATGTTTAGTCCCAAGTACAAGCAAAGTGACCTAATGACAGTGGCATGTTTAATGGGTTAAAGGGTCACTCCCACATCTGACAAAGTGACCTAATGAAAGTGACATGTTTAATGGGTTAAAGGGGCAGTCCCACGTAGGACCACAGTGACCTAGTGAAAGTGACCTAATGACAGTGACATGTTTTGTGGGTTTTCCTGGGTCAGTCCCACGTAGGACCAAAGTGACCAAATGAGTGTGACGTGTTTAATGGGTTATGGCCGCATGGTGAAAAAAAATAAATCAGTATTTATAAATAATTTATGACAGTGTCCAGGAAATGTTTACAAACACTGTAGTCCGAGGGTGCGTTTTGCAGCACATACTGTAGCTGTGCCTTGCCTCTTCTCTATCCTGATTGGACCTGTAACAGGGAGGGAGTGTGCATAAATCTCCTTACTTTAGACTGGCAATAATTTCATCTCCATCCAAAGTCTCTGTTGTAAGTGAAAACAAAGGGAAGTTTTAGATTTTTCAAACATGATCTAACAATCCTAAGTAAAACTGCATCTTTAACCCTTTCACTGCCTGAAAACACATTGTGGTCCTGTAACTACCTTTATTTTTATTTTATTTTCTCCTCATGATCACAAACATTCATTCAACGGCTTTGTGTTTTGGACAAACACTGATGTAAACACTGATGTAAACACATTATCTTCTGGATAAGTAAATATGGAGGCCATTGTGATTTTCCAGAGACCGTCTAATAATTCAGACCTAATCCCTGCAGCGTTGGAATCTTTAAGCAGTTCGGTCCTAAACGGTGCTTAACAAAAATCACGTGTCTTGTGTACTCAGTGATATTTTGTATGGAGCTTTTCACAGTTAAGGTTTAAAGGCTTCAAAAGTTAATAAATATCTGAAATTATTAAAGCAAATAAAAATACCACTTGCAGTATGAGCACATTCACGTCTCCAACCGATCCCACAACCCTGCCTTTCACCATTATCGCTTAGCATACAATGCTTCCACGGCAGCTTGGAATTCTGGGTAATGTCATGCAAATGAGCATTTCACCTTTTGCTTCTTATCCATTTTAACATGGGCCCCTATAAGCTTAAGAAATGATTAAACACATTTTAAAAATGGTATGCAGTGTGTTATGTTGTTGAGCGATTTCAAAGGGACAGTTTCAGCTTTCATTCAAATAAAATCTCTATTATTAAATAACTTTTTTAACAGGTTGTTTTTTTTCTTCATTTTGCTGTATGGACAGACTCACTGCGGTCATTCTCCCTCCAACAGAGGTAAAAGAGACGTTTCACAGTTTAGAGGTAGGACCTGCAAATTTGGTTATGCCCTGACGTGACTTGCAGGCTTATAACGCTTTGGCAAAAGGGTTTAACTAAATGACCCTTACGCATGAGAATATTATTATTATTGAAGCATTTAACTATATACTATTTACTACATATTTTGTCACATTGGATGTAGCATTGGACTTTTCTAACTTTTTGTTATAACCAGATTCTTTGGATTAAATCACCCATATTTTAACACTTTTACATACTTGTGTCCTGTAAACTAAATACATGTGCTTTTATATATAACGGTTCGTGTCAAATACATTACTTTTTTAGATACATGGTAGGTCAGTTATCACAGACAGGAGCGCAACCAGGGGGGTGTAAGAATGCATTTGCACCCCCCCAAGAACCCAAAGATTTGGGCAGAGAACTGAGGAGTTGGGTGGAGGGAGCGGATCAGGGGGCAGAGGACTCAGGAGTTGGATGGAGGGAGCAGAGCAGGGGCAGAGGATACAGGAGTTGGATGGAGGGAGCGGAGCAGGGGGCAGAGGATACAGGAGCTGGATGGAGGGAGCGGATCAGGGGGCAGAGGATACAGGAGTTGGCTGGAGGGAGCAGAGCAGGGGGCAGAGGATACAGGAGTTGGATGGAGGGAGCGGAGCAGGGGACAGAGGATACAGGAGTTGGATGGAGGGAACGGAGCAGGGGACAGAGGATACAGGAGTTGGATGAAGGGAACGGAGCAGGGGGCAGAGGATACAGGACTTGGATAGAGGGAGCAGATCAGGGGGCAGAGGATACAGGAGTTGGATGAAGGGAACGGAGCAGGGGGCAGAGGATACAGGAGTTGGATGGAGGGAGCGGATCAGGGGGCAGAGGATACAGGAGTTGGATGGAGGGAGCGGAGCAGGGACAGAGGATACAGGAGTTGGGTGGAGAGAGCGGATCAGGGGGCAGAGGATACAGGAGTTGGATGGAGGGAGCGGATCAGGGGGCAGAGGATACAGTAGTTGGATGGAGGGAGCGGAGCAGGGGGCAGAGGATACAGGAGTTGGATGGAGGGAACGGAGCAGGGGGCAGAGGATACAGGAGTTGGGTGGAGGGAGCAGAGCAGGGGGCAGAGGATACAGGAGTTGGATGGAGGGAGCAGAGCAGGGGGCAGAGGATACAGGAGTTGGATGGAGGGAGCAGAGCAGGGGGCAGAGGATACAGGAGTTGGATGGAGGGAACGGAGCAGGGGGCAGAGGATACAGGAGTTGGATAGAGGGAGCAGAGCAGGGGGCAGAGGATACAGGAGTTGGATGGAGGGAGCAGAGCAGGGGCAGAGGATACAGGAGTTGGATGGAGGGAGCGGAGCAGGGGGCAGAGGATACAGGAGCTGGATGGAGGGAGCGGATCAGGGGGCAGAGGATACAGGAGTTGGCTGGAGGGAGCAGAGCAGGGGGCAGAGGATACAGGAGTTGGATGGAGGGAGCGGAGCAGGGGACAGAGGATACAGGAGTTGGATGGAGGGAACGGAGCAGGGGACAGAGGATACAGGAGTTGGATGAAGGGAACGGAGCAGGGGGCAGAGGATACAGGAGTTGGATGGAGGGAGCGGAGCAGGGACAGAGGATACAGGAGTTGGGTGGAGGGAGCGGATCAGGGGGCAGAGGATACAGGAGTTGGATGGAGGGAGCGGATCAGGGGGCAGAGGATACAGGAGTTAGATGGAGGGAACGGAGCAGGGGACAGAGGACTCAGGAGTTGGATGGAGGGAGCGGAGCAGGGGACAGAGGATACAGGAGTTGGGTGGAGGGAGCAGAACAGGGGGCAGAGGATACAGGAGTTGGATGGAGGGAGCGGATTAGGGGGCAGAGGATACAGGAGTTGGATGGAGGGAGCGGAGCAGGGGACAGAGGATACAGGAGTTGGATGGAGGGAGCAGGGGGCAGAGACTCAGGAGTTGGGTGGAGGGAACGGAGCAGGGGGCAGAGGATACAGGAGTTGGATGGAGGGAGCGGAGCAGGGGACAGAGGAAACAGGAGTTGGATGGAGGGAGCAGAGCAGGGGGGCAGAGGATACAGGAGATGGATGGAGGGAGCAGGGGGGCAGAGGATACAGGAGTTGGATGGCGGAGCAGGGGGGCAGAGGACTCAGGAGTTGGATGGCGGGAGCGGAGCAGGGGGCAGAGGATACAGGAGTTGGATGGCAGGAGCCGAGCAGGGGACAGAGGATACAGGAGTTGGATGGCGGGAGCGGAGCAGGGGGCAGAGGATACAGGAGTTGGATGGCGGGAGCGGAGCAGGGGGCAGAGGATACAGGAGTTGGATGGCAGGAGCGGAGCAGGAGGCAGAGGGGCAAGACTTCCGGTGTCTGCTACTGGTACAGCGCGCTCCTCCATGGCCGTCCTCCTCTTCTTCCTCCTCTGCGCCCTCCATCCAACTCCTCTGCCGTCCAACTCCTGAGTCCTCTGCTCCACTCCCATTGTCCAACTCTGAGTGACTCCTCTGCTCGGCTCCTGCGGTCCTCCATCGTCCTCTTCTCCCGCCCCCTCCCGCTGCCATCCTCCTCTGCCGCCATGCTGTGGTCGGCGCTCACTGTACACAAATGAGAACATTAAGTTGCTAGTTTATTGAATTTAAAAAATAAGGCTTTTCTGACTTTACATACCATAGCATGTACAGGACTGAGAACAGAACGAGGAAGGAGGAGAGTTGGATGGGGAATTGAATTCTGATTTTTGTAGGTATCAAATGAGGCTGTTTTGATCGGCACCGATCCGGTAATTAATCAGCCTGCAGCAGCAGGGCAGCCTTAAAGCCGGATAGGAATTGCTTTCAGGAGGGTTACCAACATATACTGTATTTCAACATATATTTCAACATATACTGTATTTCAATTTATCAATTAAGATCCTTTTCTGAAGGTCCATGTTAAAGTATAGGTTAGTATGTATGTATATCTTTATTTATTTATTATTTATTTATTTATAAAATATTTTACCAGGAAGTAATACATTGAGAGTTACCGCTCGTTTTCAAGTATATCCTGGGCCCAGAGTTAAGACAAATAATACATGGTTACAAATACAGTTACATAAATGAACAGGGTATATATTATATACAAGATATTGCAGGCACAGTTAAAGAAAATATATATTATGGGCGTATGAAGCAGTTACAGACCAGATTAAAATGTGTGACAGCCTTAGATTTGAAAGAACTTAAACTGGTGGTGGATGTGAGAGTCTCTGGTAGGTTGTTCCAGTTTTGGGGTGCACGGTAAGAGAAGGAGGAGCGGCCGGATACTTTGTTGAGCCTTGGGACCATGAACAGTCTTTTGGAGTCTGATCTCAGGTGATAAGTGCTGCATGTGGTAGGGGTGAGGAGCTTGTTCAGCTTGCCCATGAAGAATTTGAAGGCAAGACAGGAAAGGTGAACTTTGCGCCTAGACTCTAGTGATGACCAATCTAGTTCTTTGAGCATTTCGCAGTGATGTGTGTTATAGTTGCATTGGAGAACAAAATGACAAATCGAATTGTAGAGGGTGTCAAGTTTGCTAAAGTGGGTTTGAGGTGCTGAGCCATATACTATGTCTCCATAGTCAATAATTGGCATTAGCATCTGCTGTGCGATACGTTTTCTGACCAGGAGACTTAGGGAGGATTTGTTCCTGTAAAGTACCCCTAGTTTGGCATAGGTCTTGGTTGTCAGGGTATCAATGTGCATCCCGAATGTTAAGTGGGAGTCAAACCATATGCCCAGGTATTTAAAACTACTAACAGGAGTTAGGGTGGTGTTAGTGTTGGTTCTAATCTGGAGCTCAGTCGCTGGAAGCTTTAAAAATTTAGTCTTGGTCCCAAATACCATTGTTACAGTGTTGTCAGTGTTTAAAAACAGTTTGTTTTGGGAAATCCAGTTTTCGAGTCTTAAAAAGTCAGACTGAAGTATGTGTTGAAGGTCAGAGAGGCTATGGCTGTGCGCATATAGGATTGTGTCATCTGCATACATGTGTATTGAGGCTTCCTTACAAGCTGTGGGAAGATCATTAATGAACACTGAGAAGAGTAGGGGCCCCAGAACAGAGCCTTGTGGGACAACACAGGTGATTTTATATATATTTATATAGCGCCATTCATGTACATAGCGCTTCACAGCAGTAATAAACTGGCATAATTATATAAATAGCAAATAATACAAATAACACATAATGGGAAGAAGCGCTTTCAGGCATAAAAGTACATTTAGGAATGGAGTCCCTGCCCTGAAGAGCTTACAATCTTATTAGTTTAAGGGAGGCTAAAGCAAAGATAAGAAGGTTAATTTTCTATATATGGAAGTGAAAAGAAAAGATGCGCAAATTAATGAAACAATCATGCTGTGTTTTAAATGCGTGATAAAGGAGTGGTATTAAAAATGATAGAGCAGCACCCAAAATAAGACAGATCCCAATATAAAAACAGAAATTTGGGGCACAAACACAAACCAAACAAACTGTAAAGCGCTATGTACATTAATGGCGCTATATAAATATAGACGTACATACATGCATACAAATTAAATGTGATCAAGTGAATATAATGGCTTACGGTAGGCAAAAGAAGATCTGGGGGGGGGGGGTTGTGACCCCTATACCTCGTATCTGGCAATGAAGTCTGTGTTAATAACACAAGGAAATAGGGGGGGGGGTAAGGTAAAACACAATAGTGTCATACTGTATAAAAACATGTATTGATGATGAATAAATGGAAACTCACAAACAGATATTCTTTGACAGCAATGCAGGGACCCTCCTGGTCTTAGAAATGTCTGTTTTCATTTTCTATACAAGCTGAAGTTTCCAAATAGTACGTTTCTGTACAAACCAGTACTTCAAACCACATGTCACGAACTTCTTTAATAGCACAATGATTTATTCTGGGAAAACATAGAAAAACATGGCGGGGGCTAAAAAAAACTGTCTTGTATTTTTTTTATATCCCCAGTCATGTTTTTCTATGTTTTTACATAATAAATAAACTTTCTCGAGAAGAAGCGTTTGCCATGTGTTTTGAAGAACTAGGTTCTATATTGCTTGCGCCTCTTCTGCACCAAGCGCGCGTTCCACGAGGATCTGGTGCCGGAAAGTGGTGCAAGTGAGCAGTAAGATTGTCCTTTTTCCACTGGGGGGGGGGTGAGAGGATGAGGAGGGAGGGGGGAGTTAAGAATGGGGCTATAACGTTTTTTTCTTTCTTTTTAATCCAAAAGTTCAGTTTTTATTCTTTTGTGTGCAATAATAAATACATTAATATAACAGATATGATTCACATTTATTTATTTACGAAATAACATTATTCTGTTCAGTGAGACTCCGTTCAGTGAGACTCCGTTCAGTGAGACTGTTCAGTGAGACTCCGTTCAGTGAGACTCCGTTCAGTGAGACTCCGTTCAGTGAGACTCCGTTCAGTGAGACTCCGTTCAGTGAGACTCCGTTCAGTGAGACTCCGTTCAGTGAGACTGTTCAGTGAGACTCCGTTCAGTGAGACTCCGTTCAGTGAGACTCCGTTCAGTGAGACTGTTCAGTGAGACTCCGTTCAGTGAGACTCCGTTCAGTGAGACTCCGTTCAGTGAGACTCCGTTCAGTGAGACTCCGTTCAGTGAGACTCCGTTCAGTGAGACTGTTCAGTGAGACTCCGTTCAGTGAGACTCCGTTCAGTGAGACTCCGTTCAGTGAGACTCCGTTCAGTGAGACTGTTCAGTGAGACTCCGTTCAGTGAGACTCCGTTCAGTGAGACTCCGTTCAGTGAGACTCCGTTCAGTGAGACTCCGTTCAGTGAGACTCCGTTCAGTTAGACTCCGTTCATTGAGACTCCGTTCAGTGAGACTCCGTTCAGTGAGACTCCGTTCAGTGAGACTCCGTTCAGTGAGACTCCGTTCAGTGAGACTCCGTTCAGTGAGACTGTTCAGTGAGACTCCGTTCAGTGAGACTCCGTTCAGTTAGACTCCGTTCAGTGAGACTCCGTTCAGTGAGACTCCGTTCAGTGAGACTCCGTTCAGTGAGACTCCGTTCAGTGAGACTCCATTCAGATGTACGCAATGCACAGTTAGATTTGTTGAGGGCAGGGGTGCGAAACTCCAATCCTCAAGGGCCACCCACAGGTCAGGTTTACGGATATCCCTGCTTCAGTCTTCTACTGAGCCACTGATTGAGCCACCTGTGCTGAAGCAGGGATATCCTGAAAACCTGACTTGTGGGTGGCCCTTGAGGGCTGGAGCTGCCCACCCCTGGTTTAGGGGAACCAAGTAAAATGTTAAACTCTTTACAAAAGCATGTTTTCTGTCCGGCTACGTGGAATTGCACCATTAAAGTCTAGTGCAGTGATTTTCAACCAGGGTTCCGCGAGCGCTCCTCGGGGGTTCCGCGAGCGCTCCTCTGGGGTTCCGCGAGCACTCCTCTGGGGTTCCGCGAGCACTCCTCTGGGGTTCCGTGGCCACCAGGGAGGAAAAGCTGGGACAATTCTCCCAGCGGTCCCAGGCCCGGCGGCACCCCACGTAGCAGTGACCCGGCGGCTCCCGAGCTCAGCAGCAGCCACCCGGTCACTGCTATCCTTCCTCTGCCTGCTCGCGCCAGAAGTCGCGTCAACTTCCGGCTGACAGGAGGGCGAGGAAGGATCAGGTAAGAGTGCGCGCTCAGGTGTGTTTGTGTGTGTAAGTGAGAGGGGAGAGTGAGTGAGTGTGTAAGTGAGAGAGGGAGAGAGTGTAAGGGAGAGTGTGAGGGGAGAGGGAGCGTGAGAGACGGAGGCGAGGGGTGGTGAGAGACGGGGGGGGGGGGGGGCGGGGGCGAGAGTTGGGTGGCGAGGGTTGGGGTTCCTCAGAATTTCAAAATTGAATCCTGGGGTTCCTTAACCAAAAAAAAACCACTGGTCTTTGACCACGTTAGGTGGTTAAAACGTTGTGCCTGTTCAAATAAATTCTTTTGAAAATCCGTAGTGCCCTGGAACCTTCTCTTTTTTGTCTGCTTTGGAGCTTGTCACTGTCAGGAGCTCCCCTGTTCCAGGAGCACCGGAACAGCAAGTATCTACTGTTTTTTGCATTGTGGTGTGCAGCATTATCTTTGTCTTTTTTCTCTTTGATACATATTGTGTTGGGTTTTTTTTTTGCAACCGTTTGGTAGATTGGAGACTTTGTTCAATACATACCTTACAGCGCTACAGTAGCTGTTTGGCTAATGATCACATCACAATCATTTTCCATAAAGAACAAAGAAAACCGGAGGGGTTTGACAATGTCAATGTAGACACAGGTCTTACAAACTGGTTCAAGTAAAGATCATATAAACCCTCCAAAGTATTCAGCCCCCTATTTACCGAGCAGGGTGATCCCATTAGACACCTTTTTGCCGTATGGAAAGCCACTGCTTATTAAATATGGGCCCTAAATACTGTGCACATGTGTAACACGGTTTACCCACTACACAGTACTTCAGTGGTAACGTCAGTGCCTTTGAAGTGGGTAAACTTGGTTTAATACCAGTGCCAGCTCCTTATGACCTTGGGCAAAGTCACTTTATCTCCCTGTAGGTCACGCATCAACATTAAATTGTAAATTCTTAAGGGCAATTCTACTTGCAGTGCTTCGTATAGCGCCTGTGCTATAGAAGGAACAATATTATTATTATTATTATTAATACATGTATCACTGTCCATATTTAATTTGCTCTTTGTGGGTGGGACTGCCCCTTTAACCCATTTGTTGCTAGAATCATTATTAATTGAACATTGTGTGTAAGATGAATATATTTTATACACAGGATTTCCATTCTCGCTATTAATCTTTGTTATATAGTAACAGCATGGGATGGGTAAGGGAAATCCAAAAGGAAATGGGAAGTTGGTGGAATTACACGATAAGAATAAATATTGGCACAACATTATTTCACCATCATGCCTTGTGATCTGAAACACAGTTATATTATAGTTATATTACAGTTATATCACCACCCGTGCCCCGGAAATACAGTGGTACCACAGGATTTTGCCAGAGTCTCCCTGAGAATAATTTGGTATTGGTGGATATTTTTCTCTCCAAGACACAATACTGTAGTTTCATCTTATGACTAAGGTTTTAACATAAAAATGGAAATAGCTTATAAATGTTATACTGTACTGTTATGTAGCTTCCTTTCCCCGTGACTTAGGGAACTACGCGTCCTGAACACCTGTTTGGCATACAGGAGGCCTAATCCTCCGCCACTGGGTGCCCGGGGTGATCGCGTTC
Organism: Ascaphus truei; assembly: GCF_040206685.1. Lineage (NCBI taxonomy): Eukaryota > Metazoa > Chordata > Amphibia > Anura > Ascaphidae > Ascaphus > Ascaphus truei. The sequence goes on from NC_134489.1 coordinate 11,942,423, forward strand.
TATCAGTATACAGAGCCTCCACCTGAGAGGGATCCTAGCACTGCAGGATAACCCCTCTTCAGGACCAATGCAGTAATGAATAAAGATACACACACACTGCTATGGCTACTTATCTTTACTAACACATATATCTATAACAAAATAACAATACAGTCCCACATACAGTACCCACACCATATACGCGCCCCGGTAAGAACCCCCAAAGTACTGAGGTGCCCTGGGCACCTAACCACCCGGTGTCCACAGAGTCAAGCTCAACCAAAGTATGTGGAGTAGCGCTACCCCGTGTGTGGCTGTTGGTGCACGTGGGTCACTTCCTGGTCTCCGTCCAGACCAGGGTATAGGGAGAAGATGGAACCGCAGAACCGCACAGTGATCCCACGACGCTGTCTACCGGATCCTTCCTCCCCGCCTGCTGCGTCCACCTCTTGACGGAGCTCCGGTTGGAGGGTGTCCCTTAATGTCTATATTGTGCCTGTCTGGTCCACGACTGCAGGCCACACACACCACGTGGCGTCCGTCCGACGGTGATACTCAATACCACTATCAGTACTAGCGTAGTGACTACAGGGAAGCGTCCCTATCTGGGGGCCTTCCCTACAGCAACCACAAGCTGCAAGGGATTTAGGGCCTATCTTGGGCCTAGGGGGGGAATCTGGTATAATCCGGGAACCACTGGAACCCGGACACTACCTTCTCCCTTGGTGTCCCTGCTCCAACTGTGTAAGGATTCTGCTTGATCCGTGCCGGGTTTTCACTACAGTCCAGGTTTTCTGTCTCTCCTGCCCTTTCTGCTCCGTGTGGCCATTTTGGGTACTGGCAGCCGGCTTTATAAGGCTGCAGTTACCATAGGGAGTCGCCGAGCAAAGTTTTGTGTGTTTGCAGCTCCTGTCGGTCTTTGCAGTTACGTCTTATCCTCTTCCCTGTTTTGAATTCCTGTTGCTGACCCCAGACTGTGACCCCGACCTCGCTGCCTTCCGCCTGCCCTGACCTCCGCTTGCCTCCTCGACTTTGCACCTCTGCCGCCAGCTCTGACCCCTGCTTTAATACCAACTACGGATACTCTTACAGGACTCTGTCCCTTGGTTGTGGTCGGTTTATTTGCATCCCTACCTCAGCCCTGCGGGTCCGCCTCCTAATTTGAGGCGAGCACCGTCACAAACCGTCACAAACTGTCAGCAACTGCCAGCAACATTCTATCCTGCATGCATGGCTCCTTGAGCCCTATTGGCTCTCCTGCCCACATGGTATTGTAGCCCCTGAGGCAGCTGGGACTTGTAGTCCCTATGTCTCCTCTGCGGAGCCTGCTCTAAGATTGCTGCCGCCCATGGCCGTACTGCACATGCGCAAAGCAAACAAGATGGCGGCCCCCACTTGCCGGGTGCGCCGCAGAGCTCCGGCGACCCGATCACAACACAGCCCTGCCCCATACAGCCTGGAGCCCTACCGGGGTGTTCCCTGCACCCATGCCGGGTTCGCCCGCAGCACCAGGGTAGATCTGCAGCCGTCTCCCTGACCCTACAGACCTGAAGGTAGTGGACCTGGCTCCAGTTATAAATGATTATACACATAAACGAGAGGCTTAAAAAGTCAGTCTATCATTCACAGAAAGTACATTAGCGGTGCACACCACACTAATTTTTAGTCGTTTTATAGTGAATACATTCTAGTGAAACAAACCGTGATTCAGTGAAAAATACATAAAAACTCATTAAAATCTAACACGTGGTGCCTAAATCAATAATAGTTGCTGCCTTAAGTTGGCCACCATTGACAATGACATTGATGAACAAAAGTTTAAGCATTGTTTGTCCATTGAATTAATAGTGTAATCATTGCCATATACAGAACACACTAATGTCTAGTAGTTATTATACCCAAGGAGGTAACAGAATATGACAAGACAACATAGATGATTAGCAACTCTTACAATGTTAATTAATATGCTGTGCAAATTTTTGCACAGCATATTAATTAACATTGTAAGAGTTGGGTTAGGGTTCATCAATGTCATTGTCAATGGTGGCCAACTTAAGGCAGCAACTATTATTGATTTAGGCACCACGTGTTAGATTTTAATGAGTTTTAAATGTAGTTTTCACAGAATCACGGTTTGTTTCACTAGAATGTATTCACTATAAAACGACTAAAAATGAGTGTGGTGTGCACCGCTAATGTACTTTCTGTGAATGATAGACTGACTTTTTCAGCCTCTCGTTTATGTGTTATAATCTATTAACCTAAGTACATAAGTAGCACCCATTGCTGTAAAAACAAAAAATGATTACATATCAAAATCAATCAATTGAGCGAGCGGTGTGCTCTGTCTTGTGTTTGTATCCAGTTATAAATCGACAATATCTACAAATGTAGAAAGTGGCTCCATTATTTTATAGCAGGAGTCCAAGCTGCCGTTTATTTATTTCCCCCTATAATATGTGCATCAATACAATCCACACCATGATAAATAATTAGCTAGGTTGCTAGGTTGCTATAAAAACTAAAAATGCTTGTTACATTATAATACATTAAAAATGTCATTCACAGTTGTTTAAATGCTACAAGTATTTTCTCATAGTACAGAACTGGTTTATTAAAAATAAATAAAAACACATGTAGGATATTGCTTGGTCTGCAGCTTTAAAATAGAAGCCCTAACACTGCAGTAGTATTTTTATGTACATAGGATAAGTGGGCTAATACATTATTAACGGATTCTTAGGAGGTTGAAAAGCACCGTGCTACACAAACTAATGTATACAACAGTTCCTTCTTTAACCTGTTTGCTGCAACATTTATTAACAATATTAAGAACTTGTATTAGATTTATGAGGCCTGAAAATGTTGTGTAAAAATGACATTCTGTTACTTCAAACTCGCAGTAGCGGTATGTGTCCCGGGGAAATGTGTCCCTGGGGAAATGGGTGCCCTGGGGAAATGTGTCCCGGGGAAATGTGTCCTGGGGAAATGGGTCCCGGGGAAATGGGTGCCCTGGGGAAATGGGTGCCCTGGGGAAATGGGTGCCTTGGGGAAATGGGTGCCCTAGGGAAATGGGTGCCCTGGGGAAATGGGTGCCCTGGGGAAATGTGCCCTGGGGAAATGTGCCCTGGGGAAATGTGCCCCGGGGAAATGGGTCCTGGGGAAATGTGTCCCGGGGAAATGGGCTCTGGGGAAATGTGTCCCGGGGAAATGGGCCCTGGGGAAATGTGTCCCGGGGAAATGGGCTCTGGGGAAATGTGTCCCTGGGAAATGTGTCCCGGGGAAATGGGCCCTGGGGAAATGTGTCCCGGGGAAATGATGGGCCCTGGGGAAATGTGTCCCGGGGAAATGGGCTCTGGGGAAATGTGTCCCGGGGAAATTGGCCCTGGGGAAATGTGTCCCGGGGAAAGGAAATGGGCCCTGGGGAAATGGGCCCTGGGGAAATGTGTCCCGGGGAAATGGGCCTTGGGGAAATGTGTCCCGGGGAAATGGGCCCTGGGGAAATGTGTGCCCTGGGGAAATGTGTCCCGGGGAAATGGGCCCTGGGGAAATGTGTCCAAGGGAAATGTGTCCCGGGGAAATGGGCTCTGGGGAAATGTGTCCCGGGGAAATGGGCCCTGGGGAAATGTGTCCCGGGGAAATGGGCCTGGGGAAATGTGTCCCGGGGAAATGGGCCCTGGGGAAATGTGTGCCCTGGGGAAATGTGTCCCGGGGAAATGGGCCCTGGGGAAATGTGTCCAAGGGAAATGTGTCCCGGGGAAATGGGCTCTGGGGAAATGTGTCCCGGGGAAATGGGCCCTGGGGAAATGTGTCCCGGGGAAATGGGCCCTGGGGAAATGGGCCCTGGGGAAATGTGCCCCGGGGAAATGGGCCCCGGGAAAATGTGTCCTGGGGAAATGTGGCCCGGGGAAATGTGTCCTGGGGAAATGTGTCCCGGGGAAATGGGCCCAGAGGGAAATGTGTCCCGGGGAAATGGGCCCTGGGGAAATGTGTCCCGGGGAAATGGGCCCTGGGGAAATGGGCCCTGGGGAAATGTGCCCCGGGGAAATGGGCCCCGGGAAAATGTGTCCTGGGGAAATGTGGCCCGGGGAAATGTGTCCTGGGGAAATGTGTCCCGGGGAAATGGGCCCCGAGGGAAATGTGTCCCGGGGAAATGTGCCCTTGGGGAAATGTGCCCTGGGGAAATGTGCCCTGGGGAAATGTGCCCTGGGGAAATGTGTCCTGGGGAAATGTGTCCCGGGGAAATGGGCCCTGGGGAAATGTGTCCCGGGGAAATGGGCCCTGGGGAAATGTGTCCCGGGGAAATGGGCCCTGGGGAAATGTGTGCCCTGGGGAAATGTGTCCCGGGGAAATGGGCCCTGGGGAAATGTGTCCCGGGGAAATGGGCCCTGAGGAAATGGGCCCTGGGGAAATGTGTCCCGGGGAAATAGGCACTGGGGAAATGGGCCCCGGGGAAATGGGCCCTGAGGAAATGTGCCCTGAGGAAATGTGTCCTTGGGAAATGGGCCCTGAGGAAATGTGCCCTGAGGAAATGTGTCCTTGGGAAATGGGCCCTGAGGAAATGGGCCCTGGGGAAATGTGTCCCGGGGAAATGAGCCCTGGGGAAATGGGTGCCCTGGGGAAATGGGTGCCCTGGGGAAATGTGACCTGGGGAAATGTGCCCTGGGGAAATTTGTGCCCTGGGGAAATGTGCCCTGGGGAAATGTGTCCTGGGGAAATGGGCCCTGGGGAAATGTGTCCTGGGGAAATGTGTCCTGGGGAAATGTGTCCTGGGGAAATGGGCCCTGGGGAAATGGGCCCTGGGGAAATGGGTCCTGGGGAAATGGGTCCTGGGGAAATGTAGATATGTTGCAGAATGTGATATCTTTTAAAGGACCAACATAAGATTTCATCAATCATAGATGCATATTGTATACGAACTTTGGAGACATTGGAAGTGTAATGTAGCAGTGGTGGGGGAAGCAAGCGTGTATGTCACATGAAGAAGAGACCTGTGAGGTTTGAAAAGCTCTGTACATATGAAGAAGAGACCTGTGAGGTTTGGATTGCTCTGTACACATGAAGAGACCTGTGAGGTTTGTGTAGCTCTGTACACATGAAGAAGAGACCTGTGAGGTTTGGGTTGCTTTGTACACATGAAAAAGAGACCTGTGAGGTTTGGGTGGCTCTATACAATATAATTTTATTTATGAAGAACCTTATTGCTGGTCCCTTAAAAAGCATCACATCCTACAAAAAAAATCAGTGTATAATAGCAAAAATACTGTGTTACTAAGCCTGGTCACACACCTTCCAACTGTACCGACTGTATTTGGCCAGTACAGTACCGTTTGAGCAGGCTTGCACTGGTTTTGCTAGTGCTGCTGCAAGCTCTTTGTTACAACCACTGGCTGTGTAGCATGGCCAGCCTATCAGCATCACCAAAGATTCTGATTGGCCCACAGTCAGATAGTGTGCAGGAGCGGGAACCATATTTTAGAGGGTTTAGGGTTATTATATTAGGGGGGTTCGGGTTATTATATTAGTGGGATTGGGGTTATTATATTAGTGGGGGTTGGGGTTATTATATTAGTGGGGTTGGAGTTATTATATTAGGGGAGTTTGGGTTATTATATTAGTGGGGTTGGGTTATTATATTAGTGGGGTTGGGGTTATTATATTAGTGGGGTTGGGGTTATTATATTAGTGGGGTTGAGGTTATTATATTAGTGGGGTTGGGGTTTTTATATTAGTGGGGTTGGGGTTATTATATTAGTGGGGTTGGGGTTATTATATTAGTGGGGTTGGGGTTATTATATTAGTGGGGTTGGGGTTATTATATTAGTGAGGTTGGAGTTATTATATTAGTGGGGTTGGGGTTATTATATTAGTGGGGTTGGGATTATTATATTAGTGGGGTTGGGGTTATTATATTAGTGGGGTTGGGGTTATTATATTAGTGGGGTTGGGGTTATTATATTAGTGGGGTTGGAGTTATTATATTAGTGGGGTTGGGGTTATTATATTAGTGGGGTTCGGGTTATTATATTAGTGGGGTTCGGGTTATTATATTAGTGGGGTTGGAGTTATTATATTAGTGGGGTTGGGTTTATTATATTAGTGAGGTTGGGGTTATTATATTAGTGAGGTTGGGGTTATTATATTAGTGGGGTTGGGGTTATTATATTAGTGGGGTTGGAGTTATTATATTAGTGCGGTTGGGGTTATTATATTAGTGGGGTTGGGGTTATTATATTAGTGGGGTTGGGGTTATTATATTAGTGAGGTTGGGGTTATTATATTAGTGGGGTTGGGGTTATTATATTAGTGGGGTTGGGGTTATTATATTAGTGGGGTTGGGGTTATTATATTAGTGGGGTTGGAGTTATTATATTAGTGGGGTTGGGGTTATTATATTAGTGGGGTTGGGGTATTATATTAGTGGGGTTGGGGTTATTATATTAGTGGGGTTGGGGTTATTATATTAGTGAGGTTGGGGTTATTATATTAGTGGGGTTGGGGTTATTATATTAGTGGGGTTGGGATTATTATATTAGTGGGGTTGGGGTTATTTTATTAGTGGGGTTGGGGTTATTATATTAGTGGGGTTTGGGTTATTATATTAGTGGTGTTGGGGTTATTATATTAGTGGGGTTTGGGTTATTATATTAGTGGGGTTGGGATTATTATATTAGTGAGGTTTGGGTTATTATATTAGTGGGGTTGGGGTTATTATATTAGTGGGGTTGGGGTTACTATATTAGTGGGGTTAGGGTGATTATATTAGTGGGGTTGGAGTTATTATATTAGTGAGGTTGGGGTTATTATATTAGTGGGGTTAGGGTTATTATATTAGTGGGGTTGGGGTTATTATATTAGTGGGGTTGGGGTTATTATATTAGGGGAGTTTGCGTTATTATATTAGTGGGGTTTGGGTTATTATATTAGTGGGGTTGGGGTTATATTAGGGGGGTTGGGATTATTATATTAGTGGGGTTGGGGTTATTATATTAGTGGGGTTGGGGTTATTATTTGTGGGGTTGGGGTTATTATATTAGTGGTTTTGGGGTTATTATATTAGTGGGATTGAGGTTATTATATTAGTGGGGTTGGAGTTATTATATTAGAGGGGTTGGGGTTATTATATTAGTGAGGTTGGGGTTATTATATTAGTGGGGTTGGAGTTATTATATTAGTGCGGTTGGGGTTATTATATTAGTGGGGTTGGGGTTATTATATTAGTGGGGTTGGGGTTATTATATTAGTGGGGTTGGGGTTATTATATTAGTGGGATTGGGGTTATTATATTAGTGAGGTTGGGGTTATTATATTAGTGGGGTTGGAGTTATTATATTAGTGCGGTTGGGGTTATTACATTAGTGGGGTTGGGATTATTATATTAGTGGGGTTGGGGTTATTATATTAGTGAGGTTGGGGTTATTATATTAGTGAGGTAGGGTTATTATATTAGTGGGGTTGGAGTTATTATATTAGAGCGGTTGGGGTTATTATATTAGTGGGGTTGGGGTTATTATATTAGTGAGGTTGGGGTTATTATATTAGTGGGGTTGGAGTTATTATATTAGTGGGGTTGGGGTTATTATATTAGTGAGGTTGGGTTTATTATATTAGTGAGGTTGGGGTTATTATATTAGTGGGGTTGGGGTTATTATATTAGTGGGTTTGGAGTTATTATATTAGTGCGGTTGGGGTTATTATATTAGTGGGGTTGGGGTTATTATATTAGTGGGGTTGGGGTTATTATATTAGTGGGGTTGGGGTTATTATATTAGTGGGATTGAGGTTATTATATTAGTGGTATTGGGGTTATTATATTAGTGGGGTTTGGGTTATTATATTAGTGGGGTTGGGTTTATTATATTAGTGGGGTTGGAGTTATTATATTAGTGGGGTTGGGGTTATTATATTAGTGGGGTTGGGATTATTATATTAGTGGGGTGGGAGTTATTATATTAGTGGGGTTGGGGTTATTATATTAGTGGGGTTGGGGTTATTATATTAGTGGGATTGGGGTTATTATATTAGTGGGGTTGGAGTTATTATATTAGTGGGGTTGGAATTATTATATTAGTGGGGTTGGAGTTATTATATTAGGGGAGTTTGGGTTATTATATTAGTGGGGTTGGGGTTATTATATTAGTGGGGTTGGGGTTATTATATTAGTGGGGTTGGGGTTATTATATTAGTGGGGTTGGGTTTATTATATTAGTGGGGTTGGGGTTATTATATTAGTGGGGTTGGGGTTATTATATTAGTGGGGTTGGGGTTATTATATTAGTGGGGTTGGGGTTATTATATTAGTGGGGTTGGGGTTATTATATAAGTGGGGTTGGGGTTATTATATTTGTGGGATTGGGGTTATTATATTAGTGGGGTTGGAGTTATTATATTAGTGGGGTTGGGGTTATTATATTAGTGGGGTTGGGGTTATTATATTAGTGGGGTTGGGGTTATTATATTAGTGGGGTTGGGGTTATTATATTAGTGGGGTTGGGGTTATTATATTAGTGGGGTTGGGGTTATTACATTAGTGGGGTTGGGATTATTATATTAGTGGGGTTGGGGTTATTATATTAGTGAGGTTGGGGTTATTATATTAGTGGGGTTGGGGTTATTATATTAGTGAGGTTGGGGGTATTATATTAGTGGGGGTGGGGTTATTATATTAGTGGGGTTGGGGTTATTATATTAGTGGGGTTGGGGTTATTATATTAGTGAGGTTGGGGTTATTATATTAGTGGGGTTGGGGTTATTATATTAGTGGGGTTGGAGTTATTATATTAGTGGGGCTGGGGTTATTATATTAGTGAGGTTGGGGTTATTATATTAGTGGGGTTGGAGTTATTATATTAGTGGGGTTGGGGTTATTATATTAGTGAGGTTGGGGTTATTATATTAGTGGGGTTGGAGTTATTATATTAGTGGGGTTGGGGTTATTATATTAGTGAGGTTGGGGTTATTATATTAGTGAGGTTGGGGTTATTATATTAGTGGGGTTGGGGTTATTATATTAGTGGGGTTGGAGTTATTATATTAGTGCGGTTGGGATTATTATATTAGTGGGGTTGGGGTTATTATATTAGTGGGGTTGGGGTTATTATATTAGTGGGGTTGGGGTTATTATATTAGTGGGGTTGGAGTTATTATATTAGTGGGGTTGGGGTTATTATATTAGTGGGGTTGGGATTATTATATTAGTGGGGTGAGAGTTATTATATTAGGGGAGTTTGGGTTATTATATTAGTGGGGTTGGGGTTATTATATTAGTGGGGTTGGGGTTATTATATTAGTAGGGTTGGGGTTATTATATTAGTGGGGTTGGGTTTATTATATTAGTGGGGTTGGGGTTATTATATTAGTGGGGTTGGGGTTATTATATTAGTGGGGTTGGGGTTATTATATTAGTGGGGTTGGGGTTATTATATTAGTGGGGTTGGGGTTATTATATTAGTGGGGTTGGGGTTATTATATTAGTGGGATTTGGGGTTATTATATTAGTGGGGTTGGAGTTATTATATTAGTGGGGTTGGGGTTATTATATTAGTGGGGTTGGGTTTATTATATTAGTGGGGTTTGGGTTATTATATTAGTGGGGTTGGGGTTATTATATTAGTGGGGTTGGGGTTATTATATTAGTGGGGTTGGGGTTATTATGTTAGTGGGATTGGGGTTATTATATTAGTGGGGTTGGAGTTATTATATTAGGGGAGTTTGGGTTATTATATTAGTGAGGTTATTATATTAGTGGGGTTGGGGTTATTATATTAGTGGGGTTGGGGTTATTATATTAGTGGGGTTGGGGTTATTATATTAGTGGGGTTGGGGTTATTATATTAGTGGGGTTGGGGTTATTATATTAGTGGGGTTGGGGTTATTATATTAGTGGGGTTGGGGTTATTATATAAGTGGGGATGGGGTTATTATATTAGTGGGATTGGGGTTATTATATTAGTGGGGTTGGAGTTATTATATTAGTGGGGTTGGGGTTATTATATTAGTGGGGTTGGGGTTATTATATTAGTGGGGTTGGGGTTATTATATTAGTGGGGTTGGGGTTATTATATTAGTGGGGTTGGGGTTATTATATTAGTGGGGTTGGGGTTATTACATTAGTGGGGTTGGGATTATTATATTAGTGGGGGTGGGGTTATTATATTAGTGAGGTTGGGGTTATTATATTAGTGGGGGTGGGGTTATTATATTAGTGGGGTTGGAGTTATTATATTAGTGGGGTTGGGGTTATTATATTAGTGAGGTTGGGGTTATTATATTAGTGAGGTTGGGGTTATTATATTAGTGGGGTTGGGGTTATTATATTAGTGGGGTTGGAGTTATTATATTAGTGCGGTTGGGGTTATTATATTAGTGGGGTTGGGGTTATTATATTAGTGGGGTTGGGGTTATTATATTAGTGGGGTTGGGGTTATTATATTAGTGGGATTGAGGTTATTATATTAGTGGTATTGGGGTTATTATATTAGTGGGGTTGGGGTTATTATATTAGTGGGGTTGGGTTTATTATATTAGTGGGGTTGGAGTTATTATATAAGTGGGGTTGGGGTTATTATATTAGTGGGGTTGGGATTATTATATTAGTGGGGTGAGAGTTATTATATTAGGGGAGTTTGGGTTATTATATTAGTGGGGTTGGGGTTATTATATTAGTGGGGTTGGGTTTATTATATTAGTGGGGTTGGGGTTATTATATTAGTGGGGTTGGGGTTATTATATTAGTGGGGTTGGGGTTATTATATTAGTGGGGTTGGGGTTATTATATTAGTGGGGTTGGGGTTATTATATTAGTGGGGTTGGGGTTATTATATTAGTGGGATTTGGGGTTATTATATTAGTGGGGTTGGAGTTATTATATTAGTGGGGTTGGGGTTATTATATTAGTGGGGTTGGGGTTATTATATTAGTGGGGTTTGGGTTATTATATTAGTGGGGTTGGGGTTATTATATTAGTGGGGTTGGGGTTATTATATTAGTGGGGTTGGGGTTATTATGTTAGTGGGATTGGGGTTATTATATTAGTGGGGTTGGAGTTATTATATTAGGGGAGTTTGGGTTATTATATTAGTGAGGTTATTATATTAGTGGGGTTGGGGTTATTATATTAGTGGGGTTGGGGTTATTATATTAGTGGGTGTTGGGGTTATTATATTAGGGGGGTTGGGGTTATTATATTAGTGGGGTTGGGGTTATTATATTAGTGGGGTTTGGCTTATTATATTAGAGAGCTTGGGGTTATTATATTAGAGTGTTTGGGATTATTATATATCAGTGGGATTGGGTATATGAAAGGGGCAAGATATATATATATAAAAGGGGTGTGGGGTGTTCATGAGGGATGCCGGATATATGTGGGGGTATATATGAGGGTTGTGGGGGTATAATAGACGTATACCTATTTTCCGCTGTGAAATGTTGGAGGGTATAGGATTGCAGAGGAATGGGTCAGCACTGGACATGTGAAACAGGCTTTCAGTTAGCTGGCAGAGAGCCACACGTGTGCAACTTAAGTTTTCACATACACCGTCTGATTCACAATTCGGCCCGAATTCTTAGGTCAGAGCAGATCTTTCACAATCTGTTTTTTGCATGAGTCTGATAACCTCATCGCAGGGGTCTGCGCATTAAGCTGGTTCTGTTCATGTCACCTGAGTCATTGAATTACTTTGCTACTGCAAATGCACGCAAACTTGTTCAGCAAGTTTCAGACTAAGGGTTTTCAGCAGCCAAGAGCTGGCGTGTTATTTGATCCTTAAAAAAAAAAACCCATAAAGAAAAATGACCGCATGAGATGCAAACAGTGACACATCCTATTGTAATAAGTGGGAGTTTGCACTGCTCTTTGGTTTTGGTATTGTTTTTTTGTTACAAAAATGTTTTGTGTTTTTATTTTGGTTTTGGATTTTAAAAAACAAAACAAAAAAAACTGGGACTTTGGTTGTGGAGTTTTGTTTTAGGATTTCGATAAAATGAGGGCAAAAAGTACAAATAAGCTGGGGAAATGGACAATAACATCATAACCAATGGAAAAACAAACAATCTTAAAATAAGTGTCATCCGAAAAATAATTAGGAAACGAACACGTGTAGTTTAAAAAATGGCGCAGACTTTAATAGTACAGAACATAGACAGAGCCACAATACTCTTTTGTGATCAGATAGAACACTAGAACCCCTGAAACCCACAGAACACAATTATCTCAATGACCCAGAGAGAGACCACTTCTGTATTAAGGGCATTATCTAAATCCTATTTGTATCCATAAATATTTGGGGTTTATAAAGACCAAGGGGTTCATGCAGTAAGCAGCGGAAAGGCACTTCTCGCCACTTTCCCGCCTAAAAAGCCTATCCGTATTCAGTAACGGGCGAGAAAGTGGCAAGATTAAAAAAAAACGCCAGTTTGGCTGGCGTTTTTTTTTTCCGCCGGTGGCGGGGCGAGAAGGCACTTTCCGCCTAAAAATCCAACTTTTTCCGCCACGCTGTATTCTAGTAGAGGCGAGTAGCTAAGCGGAGCTATTCGCCTCTCTAGAATGGCGTTTCGCTGGCGGATCAGCCACGCAAGAAAAAGATGGCAAGCTGCTGCTGAGAGGCAGCGGATGAGCGGCGGATCGGCACTTAGAAAAAATTCAGGCCTTTTTCCTGGCTGGGATTGATGCCGGGGGTCTCCGGAGCGGATACCATTAATACCAGCACCGGACCCCCCCGGCATGCATCCGAGGCAGGAAAAATGCATTTAAAGCTCAGTTCATTACCTTAGCGGTTAACCGCTAAGGTAATGAAGGGGTTAAACAGCCGTGCCAGCTTTATTGTGGGTAGCGGGGGTGGGTGAAGGGGGTATTTGGCCATTGTTGTTTGTTTAGGGCTTGCGGGGGGGTTGCGGGTGCACTTAACCCCTTCACGACCATAGCGGTTAATACCGCTACGGTCATGAAGGGGTTAAGGCCTCCCGCTACCCACCCGCAAGCCCTAAACAACCACCGTTGGGGCTAATACCCCCTTCACCCACCCCCACTACCCACAATAATAAAAAATACACACACCAGCCCCACACTAACTAACTAACTAACTAACTAACTAACTAAATAAATAAATATATATATGACCACTCCTTGTTAAAGTCTCTGGACGAAACGCGTCGGAGTGGGGGTGCAAGGCAGGACCCCTGACCCACTGGCTCACGTAACTATGCTACCCAGCACCCATGCTAAATATTTTTCTGGACTGTGACTTTCATAATTTTTTTCATTAGGGGCACTGACTATTAACACAGGGTTATGTAATAGGCGTCCATTAGGTATTTTCCTATACATGCTATTCCACCAACTCAACTACTCCACACACCTAGGGATTATATTCCATTTTACCACCTTTCCCACACAGGATTTATGCTGAAGGTACTGGTCAAATTATTGTATACTCATGCAGATGTGTGATGCCTGGTGACTGTCATTTATACTTTGATCAGTCCACCGTTTGGTGTGTAGTGTGAATCATTCTTAGCTCTGTATAGGTGCCTTTTGAACCCAATAACCTATTGTGATTTATTTTGATTTACCCTAGTGTCTTTTGAGTCACTACTCTACTCATGTTTAGGGTTGACAATGCATGTCGTTCCCTAGTGTTGCTTATCAGTGCTTTAGGGTAACAACCGTGACAGGGGTCCATGCCTCTTTTTTAAGTGTTTTTAATCATGTACTGTTTATTCATTCCTTTTTGCATTGTGTCAAATAAATAAATTAATTAATCTTTTGCATACCTGAGTGCTCCCATACGGGTTACTTTTTTCTCTTTCTTTATATATATATATATATATATATATATATATATATATATATATATATATATATATATATAAAACAAAAAGCAGCAGCCAGCACTCCAAGCAACAAATGTAAAGTCAAGGTGCATGCTCCATAGAAATCAATATAGAAACCCTGTCTTCCCATAAGAAAAGGCACAAAAGCAGCAACACTCAGATAAAGCATAAAGACATGTATTAGCAGTTACAAAACAGCACACTATAAACCCATGGGTTTATAGTGTGCTGTTTTGTAACTGCTAATACATGTCTTTTTGCTTTATCTGAGTGTTGCTGCTTTTGTGCCTTTTCTTATGGGAAGACAGGGTTTCTATATATATATAAATATATATATATATATGACCCCAACAACACCTATACCCCCCTAACATACAAAACAGTAATGGGCACAATGACTATTATCCACAAATGGATAATAGTGCAGTTGTCCATTTAAAATACATACAGAACAATAAAGACATTAAATACATATAGCACTCACCCATGTTCGGCTGCCACGATGAAGGCCATCCTCATCTTCATCCTGCCCATGCCCCATCCGCTTCTGCAAAACAGACACAAGAATAAAAACATCCAATGTAATGTCCCCTAACCCCTTAATCACCATAGCGGTTATTAACCGCTACAGTCATTAAGGGGTTAACCCATCATCACCCACATACCCTCCCCCACTAACCCCCCACACCCTGAGGCCTAACCACCCTCACCCACTACTCACAGGGGAGTCCTACCAAATACCCTTGGGGCCAATACCCCCTCCCCCAGCACATACAGTACAATAATGTGCCAAATAACTATTATTCACATAGGGATAATACATTATTTGGCCATTATTAAACACATTAAATACCGTAATAAAATAAAGAAAATTCTACTAACCTCATCAATAAGAAGGCTCCGTCGCCAGCATCATCCTTGGGGTCCGTTGCCAAAATAATAAATAGCCAATACATATCAATGACATTAACATACCAATGAACCCCTTAATCACCTTATCGGGTACTAACCTCAAAGGTAATTAAGGGGTGAAGCCATCCTGCAATGGCAACACCACTTATGCATAACATCCTCAATGAATTAAAAACCAATTTCCTAAACAAATCTCATTTAATCATTCAATCTAAAGCCTCAAATGCCACTTAAAACATTGCATTTACAGTGTATACATGTAGCATAACATGTAAGCTACATGTACACGCTGCAAATCAATGTTAATAATACAATAATCCAACTCAAATAGCCTGACATCACAAGAAGTATATTATGTGCCATGTGACAGGCTTTCAATGACGTCATATCCGTTCTTCCCCAAGCCTCTGTCACATGGTCTACTAGAGCCAATCAGAGTAGGGATGGAGTTCCCACGCTCTGATTGGCTGCCGTACCATGTGAGGGTGGCCATGTTTCTTTTCATGACGTCATCTTAAAGGCAATTGAAGCAAAGCCATTCTGATTGGCTGTGCTTTCTTTGCCTTTAAGTGACGTCATCATTTTTTTTTACATCGGCCAAAACACATGGTTTTCACGGCCCAATCAGGGCCGTGGGAACCATATGACGAAAATGTGACGTCATAGGCCTTTAAAAGCCTATGTCGTCTCATTTTGAAGCCAGACGCCGAGGAGGAAGGACCTCCTACTGAAGAAAGAAGACCAGGGCGTGGCAGCAGACGGGAAGAAGACCCCGGAAGAAGATAGAAGAATACAGATGAAGATGGATTACAACTAGAAGACCCCTGGATTGTCGTGTTTTATTATTTTAATGTTTATTATTTTATGGTTTTTTATTTTATGGGTTCCTGTTCGTGGATTGGTTCGTGAGTAAGCTGATCAATGGGAGTCGGTGGGGTCAAGTAATGGTAAGTTAAATAAAGAAATGTATTTAATCTTAATGTGTTTTTTTTTTGCTTTTTCATGTGTTAATTTTTTTTTTGCATATCATTTCTTGCCACTGTATGTATGTATGTATGTATGTATGTCTAGAGAGATATATACATACAGGGTAAGAAATGATAGTGTTGTTAAAGCTTGATTTACTGTATTGTAAATGATTGTGGCTATGCTGCTATGCTGCTATGCATAGATGTGTGTTAAATGTATTTTATTATTAGAGAG
The DNA here is from genome assembly GCF_040206685.1 of Ascaphus truei. Taxonomy (NCBI): domain Eukaryota; kingdom Metazoa; phylum Chordata; class Amphibia; order Anura; family Ascaphidae; genus Ascaphus; species Ascaphus truei. The sequence goes on from NC_134489.1 coordinate 11,958,347, forward strand.
ATGTAATTTTTGGGCTTCTATGCTGTACTGTAGGTTATGGAGAGGCTTGCTTTAGTATATTGTAATTTTTGGTGTCCTTTTTTGTATGTTTTGAACTTGTTCTCTGTAACGATAGCTATAGTTAATTGTGTAATTGGTATGGATGGTATTTTAATTGTTTAGGGATGTAATTCATGTCTGTTAATTCATTGATGGTGACTTTATTGCATTACATAATATACTTCTTGTGATGTCAGGCTATTTGAGTTGGATTATTGTATTGTTAACATTGATTTGCAGCGTGTACATGTAGCTTACATGTTATGCTACATGTATACACTGTAAATGCAATGTTTTATGTGTCATTTGAGGCTTTAGATTGAATGATTAAATGAGATTTGTTTAGGAAATTGGTTTTTAATTCATTGAGGATGTTATGCATAAGTGGTGTTGCCATTGCAGGATGGCTTAACCCCTTAATTACCTTTGAGGTTAGTACCCGATAAGGTGATTAAGGGGTTCATTGGTATGTTAATGTCATTGATATGTATTGGCTATTTATTATTTTGGCAACGGACCCCAAGGATGATGCTGGCGACGGAGCCTTCTTATTGATGAGGTTAGTAGAATTTTCTTTATTTTATTACGGTATTTAATGTGTTTAATAATGGCCAAATAATGTATTATCCCTAATAGTTATTTGGCACATTATTGTACTGTATGTGCTGGGGGAGGGGGTATTGGCCCCAAGGGTATTTGGTAGGACTCCCCTGTGGGTAGTGGGTGAGGGTGGTTAGGCCTCAGGGTGTGGGGGGTTAGTGGGGGAGGGTATGTGGGTGATGGTGTGTTAACCCCTTAATGACTGTAGCGGTTAATAACCGCTATGGTGATTAAGGGGTTAGGGGACATTACATTGGATGTTTTTATTCTAGTGTCTATTTTGCAGAAGTGGATGGGGCATGGGCAGGATGAAGATGAGGATGGCCTTCATCGTGGCAGCCGCACATGGGTGAGTGCTATATGTATTTAATGTCTTTATTGTTCTGCATGTATTTTAAATGGACAACTGCACTATTATTCATTTGTGGATAATAGTAATGTTGCCCATTACTGTATTGTATGTTGTGTATTGCTGCTATGTTTATTGGGGGCATTTGTCCCCAATAAACATGCTATTATGCGTTAACCCCTTCATTGCCTTAGCGGCTATCTGCTATGGTAATGAAGCAGCATTAATGTATTTTAATAATATTGTGCGGGAGCAGGGGCCCCCCTGAGCTGAACCGCATTTATTTGTGGCTCAGAGACCCCCTGCTTCCCGAGTTACAGGCCCCGGTTTGGGGCATCGGTTACAGTGTGGACGCCATGTTTGTTGCGGGCACGTAGCGTATGGGACGCTATAAACATGGCGGCGACACTGTCCATCCGATCACACATACCGGGGCCTGTAACTCGGGAAGCAGGGGGTCCCTGGTCCACAAAGTGATGCGGTTCAACTCGGGGGACCCCCTGCTCACTGTACAGTATTATTAAATAAATATTTATGCTGCTTCGCTACCATAGCAGATACCCTGTAAGGTAAGGAACGAGTCTTTATTGATATGTGTGTTTTACTCATAGTGTAGATGTGCAGAGGGTCTCCGGAGCTGAAGCGCTTTTGTTTTAGGTCCGGGGACCCCCTGCTTCCCGAGATACAGACCCCTTTATGGGGTGCCGGTATCCCTCTGCTTTGTTTACATTCCGCGGTCACGTGATCGGGACCTTTAAATGCAGAGGGATACCGGCACCTCATAAAGGGGTCTGTATCTCGGGAAGCAGGGGGTCCCCCGACCTGAAACCAATGCGGTTCAGCTCCGGAGACCCCCTGCACATGTACACTATGAATAAAAGTTGTTTTAAAAATAATTTTTATTGTGCTGATGTTTGCGCCGAGAGAGCAGCGGATCTCTCTCTGCTGCAAACACAACTCGGCAGGGGACGGCTTCTCTGCAGTTTCTCGCCAGGCAGCCGTCCCGCCACCAGTTACACGCCATTTCATCAAATGGTGGTGGCTAATTCATTCGCCAGGGATTCGCCCCTTACAGCATAGAGCCAGTTTAACACGCCAAAAACATGGCTAATTGCTAAACTGGCTAATGCATTTTTCCGCCGCTTACTGCATGATACCCCAAGACTGAAGGGGATGACTCAGTGAGTAAAGACACTGACTGAGAACAATCAAAACTGAGTTTGAAGCAGGGGTACCTGGTGCAATTCCCGCTGTCGGCTCCTTGTGACCTTGGGCAAGTCACTTTATCCCCTGTGCCTCACACACCAAAAACATAGATTGTAAGCTCTACACGGAAGGAACTGTGTCTGCAAAAATTATATGTACAGCACAGTGTACGTTATCAGTGCTACACAAGAAGAAAAACAACAATGTTTTGGTACTTTTCTGTGTAAATCTGGAGTCTGTTTATAATAAATTACAGGATTTGTAATTTAATCCAGATTTTGTTTATATTAATAACAGGATTGTAATCCACTTGGAGTTGTTGTTTTCTTTGGCTATCTTCATCATTTTAATGAATACCAACTTCTCCACAATTTGGGGCCGCAGCCTCCTGCGACGCTCACTCAGAATGCTGCCAGCAGGGCTCACTGCCGCACACTAACCTCTGCGGGGCTCATTGCCGCACACTAACCTCTGCGTGGCTCACTGCCGCACACTAACCTCTGCGGGGCTCACTGCCGCACACTGACCTCTGCGGGGCTCACTGCCGCACACTAACCTCTGCGGGGCTCTGTAACAGGGGAGTTATCCCTGTTCAGGTAATGTACCTCTAATCCAGCAGTGTGGTGGTTAACTGCTGGTAGTCAATTAACAAACTCCACCTGCCTGATTAGATGGCTTAGAAAAGCCGGTCTTTTGAGACAGGAAGTGAGACTCCTTAGCTCACACCTGAGCTGAATTTGGAGACACTTGTCTTGAGCCCTGCCAGAAGAAACAGCAGAGCTGCTTTCAAGACACAGGGGAAACTTCTAAACCTGAATGCTGACAAACCCTGAAGAAAAGGTAGCAACCAGGGACAGAGAAGATTTCCCCTCCAAACCACAAGGAACAGATAAGACTTTTATTTACAAGACTTTTTATATCTGCTTATTTCATGCTATATGTTTGGGGCTGGGAGACATGCTTATCTAAGGGAGTTGTGAACTGCATAGTATTTAACTAGAAATACTCCCAAGTGAATAGAAGCTTTGTTTACCCCTTGTTTGGATGGTTTCCTGATGTTAAGGAAAAGGCGCAATAAAAGCTTTATTTAATTTCACTATAATCAGTCTCCCTTGCATACCTGTGTGAGCGTCCGCCTACAGGCTCACTGCCGCACACTAACCTCTGTGGGGCTCACTGCCGCTCACTAACCTCTGTGGGGCTCACTGCCGCACACTAACCTCTGTGGGGCTCACTGCCGCACGCTAACCTCTGCGGGGCTCACTGCCGCACGCTAACCTCTGTGGGGCTCACTGCTGCACACTAACGTCTGCGGGGCTCACTGCCGCCGCACACTAACCTCTGTGGGGCTCACTGCCGCCGCACACTAAACTCTGCGGGGCTCACTGCCACACACTAACCTCTGCGGGGCCGCACACTAACCTCTGCGGGGCCGCATACTAACCTCTGCGGGGCTCACTGCCGCACACTGACCTCTGCGGGGCTCACTGCCGCACACTAACCTCTGCGGGGCTCCCTGCCGCACACTGACCTCTGCGGGGCCGCACACTGACCTCTGTGGGGCTCACTGCCGCTCACTAACCTCTGCAGGGCTCACTGCCGCACACTGACCTCTGTGCGGCTCACTGCCGCTCACTAACCTCTGCGGGGCTCACTGCCGCTCACTAACCTCTGCGGGGCTCACTGCCGCACACTAACCTCTGCGGGGCTCACTGCCGCACACTGACCTCTGCGGGGCTCCCTGCCGCACACTAACCTCTGCGGGGCTCACTGCCGCACACTAACCTCTGCGGGGCTCACTGCCGCACGCTAACCTCTGCGGGGCTCACTGCCGCACACTAACCTCTGCGGGGCTCACTGCCGCACGCTAACCTCTGCGGGGCTCCCTGCCGCACGCTAACCTCTGCGGGGCTCACTGCCGCACACTAACCTCTGTGGGGCTCACTGCCGCTCACTAACCTCTGCGGGGCTCACTGCCACACACTAACCTCTGGGGGGCTCACTGCCGCTCACTAACCTCTGCGGGGCTCACTGCCGCACACTTACCTCTGCGGGGCTCACTGCCGCACACTGATCTCTGCGGGGCTCCCTGCCGCACACTAACCTCTGCGGGGCTCCCTGCCGCACACTAACCTCTGCGGGGCTCACTGCCGCACACTAACCTCTGCGGGGCTCACTGCAGCACGCTAACCTCTGCGGGGCTCACTGCCGCACACTAACCTCTGCGGGGCTCACTGCCGCACGCTAACCTCTGCGGGGCTCCCTGCCGCACGCTAACCTCTGCGGGGCTCACTGCCGCACACTAACCTCTGTGGGGCTCACTGCCGCACACTAACCTCTGCGGGGCTCACTGCCGCTCACTAACCTCTGCGGGGCTCACTGCCGCACACTAACCTCTGGGGGGCTCACTGCAGCTCACTAACCTCTGCGGGGCTCACTGCCGCACACTTACCTCTGCGGGGCTCACTGCCGCACACTGACCTCTGCGGGGCTCACTGCCGCACACTAACCTCTGCGGGGCTCACTGCCGCACGCTAACCTCTGCGGGGCTCACTGCCGCACACTGACCTCTGCGGGGCTCACTGCCGCACGCTAACCTCTGCGGGGCTCACTGCCGCACGCTAACCTCTGCGGGGCTCACTGCCGCACACTAACCTATGCGGGGCTCACTGCCGCTCACTAACCTCTGCGGGGCTCACTGCCGCACACAAACCTCTGCGGGGCTCACTGCCGCACACTAACCTCTGCGGGGCTCACTGCCGCACGCTAACCTCTGCGGGGCTCACTGCCGCACGCTAACCTCTGCGGGGCTCACTGCCGCACACTAACCTATGCGGGGCTCACTGCCGCTCACTAACCTCTGCGGGGCTCACTGCCGCACACTAACCTCTGCAGGGCTCACTGCAGCACGCTAACCTCTGCGGGGCTCACTGCCGCTCGCTAACCTCTGCGGGGCTCACTGCCGCACGCTAACCTCTGCGGGGCTCACTACCGCACGCTAACCTCTGCGGGGGTCACTGCCGCACGCTAACCTCTGCGGGGCTCACTGCCGCTCACTAACCTCTGCGGGGCTCACTGCCGCACACTAACCTCTGCGGGGCTCACTGCCGCACACTAACCTCTGCGGGGCTCACTGCCGCACACTAACCTTTGCGGGGCTAACTGCCGCACACTAAACTCTGCGGGGTTCACTGCCGCACACTAACCTCTGCGGGGCTCACTGCCGCACACTAACCTCTGCGGGGCTCACTGCCGCACACTAACCTCTGCGGGGCTCACTGCCGCACGCTAACCTCTGCGGGGCTCACTGCCGCACACTAAAATCTGCGGGGCTCACTGCCGCACACTAACCTCTGCGGGGCTCACTGCCGCACGCTAACCTCTGCGGGGCTCACTGCCGCACACTGACCTCTGCGGGGCTCACTGCCGCTCACTAACCTCTGCGGGGCTCACTGCCGCACGCTAACCTCTGCGGGGCTCACTGCCGCACACTGACCTCTGCGGGGCTCACTGCCGCACACTAACCTCTGCGGGGCTCACTGCCGCACACTAACCTATGCGGGGCTCACTGCCGCACACTAACCTCTGCCACCTTCTCCTGAAGGCCACGCTTACCTATCAGCGGCGTCCTCCCGGCATCTTCCCTCAGCAACTCTTCTCAATGTGGCTGCCCGGCATCACATGGCGCCGCGTTGCCATGCCAACGGGACCAATGTGACGTCACGACGGCACACGGCATCAAGTCGCCATGGCAACGGGATGCCTAGGCATCACGTGATGTTGCTTAGCGTCTCGTTGTCATGGCAATGGGCATCACGCGACGCGGTTATGTCACGTTGCGTTCCTGTTGGCATGGCAACGCGGCGCCATTAGACACCGTACGGCCATATTGACTACAGTTGCAGGGGGAAGATACCGGAGCATGCCGTGTCTCAGCCGTCCGCCCGCCCGCCCACCCAGGGTTTCCGCCACCCGGAGGTTTACCAGGTAAACCCGTAGCTCGGAGATACGAGGCCAAAACCCGTAGTGCAACCCTGCTCCCACCCTGTGGACATCACTACCCCCATGGACCACCCATCCTTCCACCCGCTTCTGCCCTCACGGCCTCCAACTCACCCCCTGCCAGGATCAGGCCTGGCCTTAGGCTTTGCAGGGGCCCAAGGCGGCACGAGTGTCCCTCCTGCGGCGGCATCATGTGACATCACGTTGCCACGGCAACATGTTTCCATGTGCCGTGTTACCACAGCAACGCGTCGTCACCACTTCATCGTGGCATTTGACGCCGGTCACCATGGCAATGCAACGCTACAGGAGGCAGTCCGCTCCGGAAAAGATAAGACCCCTCTTACAAATGAACACAGACACAAAGATAGAGACACAGACACAGCGGCACACACACACAGATACACAACGCTCTCTGCCGGTCTGAAGGCCCCACATTTCCTCGTCCCCCTGTCGACGCCGGGATCCAACTTCCGCCCGACCGGAGGGGGGAACTGAAGGAGGGTGGAAGTAGGATCCTGGTGCCGACAGGAGGAGGGAGGGGAGGGAGCGCGGGCCTCCAGAGGCGCCGGGTTGAAGGCGGCTGCCTTGCCCTAAAGCCGGCCCAGGCCCCAGCATGGTTAGTCTGCCTGTCTCCCTCACACTGCCCCTCAGACCAGCACGGGAAGTAAAGAAATCCCTGTTCTCTGATTTGGCCAGGTGAGAAACATGTTGGCATTTTGACCAATCAGAGAGCAGGGATTTCAATAATGCCCAGAATGCTAGCAGTTTAACATATAATACGCCATATAACAGCCCCATATAGCTACTCTCACTGCACCATATAACTGTTCTATAAACCGCAGGTGCTCAAACGGGGGGGTGCGGGATTTTTTTTGGAGGGGTGCGGTAGTTACAGAGGCCCCGCGCTCTTCATTATATACATACATATAACCGTCCTATATAGCTACTCTCATGGCTCCATAAATGACATGGATCTAATTGCATTCTCTTCACAGGTATGTTCCTGATGTTGAAACCCTGTGTATAAGACTGAGGGCCTCATGCAGTAAGCGTTGATAAGGGAAATATGGCCATGTTATAGCCAAAATTGGGTTTGAGATTCAGTAAGCGCCGATAAGTGCTTCATATCGCCAGGTTTCGGAGCCGATAATTTGGTTATGGCCAGTCGCCTGCCGATAAGCCTGTTTTCGACACTGATCGCCACTTTTTTAAATCGGCTGGATTCAACAAAAAAAAACAGCTTATCGGGGCTGATCGGCACTACGAAATTGAGATGTTATGGCCGATTTCTCCCGCCAACTAAAGTTGGCATTTTGGACGGGAGAACGATCGCTAAGGCTGCCGGAACGGCACTTAGAAAAAAAACATCTTCTGTACATCAATGGAAGTCAATGGAGCGGGGACGTATAACAGTATAGTACTGTTTACGTTTCATTGCTCACAATACAAGGGGGATTTGCATTACAGTGTGGGGGCATTCCCTGCATTGTGTCACAGCTGACGTGTCTTATTTGCATAACATTCGACTTTTACATGTTTTCATCATTTGCGGGTCACATTACTCATCATGTGATGATGTGGCAAGGGAAAATACTATACTACACTCTTAAAGGAGAACCTCACATCATATCACACATTTTACTCAACTCAGCGACAATTATTTACATGATGTCACACATGTCACACATGTCACACATACACAGTATATTCATCTTCCTTTACATTACACAATGCTTGTAATGTGACACGCATCTTTAAACGTTCATGTACATCTGTATTCTCATGTTTACATATACTTTTGGGTCCTCCCTATTTTCATGACGTCACTTATTGGACGCTCAATCACATTGCATGTTTACATTGTAACCGTTGCATTACAAGCACTTCAACCTAACTTATACACACATGTACAGTAATTCATCATTGGGACACCTTGTAAACTCATTCTATACCAACTATCCTCCTTACACAAATGCATGCATATGCACACGACTATTCATTGTTGCCAACATGTCACAATAACATGGATAATTACACATGTTACACAAAACTTTTCCCACGTCAATCTCAGCCTTTTTGTCTCATTACATGACTGACTCTTGCGTTCACAAGTGTTACATGCATTGCACATGCAACTATTTATTTGCAAGCAATCTTTGTACAAAGCTTCACGTCACATCATTGCCAAATATCATCATTCCCTGCAGAATACACACAACAAATACTTAGAACAACAAGTGCACACAGCTTGCCACAGAAGTACTTTATTATGTTAATGTAACACCTTGCATTTTACTATGTCACCTGACATCATCACATACCTATTTAAAGGACGCACATTACCTGCTCATTCACAGCTACTCATTTCAAAATGTTGCGAATGTTTAGGAGACGCAGGAACATTCTTTTCTATGACATGCTTGATGATCAAGAGAATCATATAGGGCAAGGTAGGGACACACCGAGGGACAGTGACAGTGACGCGGATACGACAGGGACAGGGAGAGGGACAGGCCGAGGGACAGGTAGAGGGACAGGAGATCAGAGGAGAAGACAGAGGAGACAACTTGTGCCTCGTCCGCGTCTGTACAGGGAGAGAACCCTGTTAGATGGGATGAGTGAGGAGGAGATTGTAAGTCGCTATCGTTTGAGTTCAGCAGCAATCTTAGCTCTTTATGAGGAGATAAGGGGGGATTTAGATTTTTTCACAGCCAGAGGTCGTGCAGTCCCTGGGCTTGTTAAAATGCTGTGCTCATTACATTATCTTGCTTCCGCGTCATACCAGACAACTGTGGGCATAGTGGGCGGGGTCTCGCAATCTACATTCTCGCGGGCCTTGACCCAGTTTCTCTATGCACTCAATAGACGCGCTAGGAATTATATTCATTTTCCTACAGAGGCGACAGAGTGGCTGGAAGTCAGGACTGGCTTTTATAATGTAGCAGGGATACCATCTGTGCTGGGTGCAATCGATTGCACACATGTTGCTTTGATTGCACCTAGTCAGAGTGAGCATGTGTACCGCAATCGGAAGCACTACCATTCACTCAATGTACAGGTGGTATGTGATGCGACGATGAGGATAATGCATGTGGTACCCAAGTTCCCTGGTTCCAGTCACGATTCCTCTATCCTGAGGAACTCTTCAGTCTTCCATGCGTTCGAAGAGGGACATTTTGAACCTGGTTGGCTGCTGGGTGAGTACATATTTACATGTTCTAACACAAAACACATGTTGATTTAGGAATGTTGGCATTGTACAATTTGATCACTAATGTCAGCTTATGTGTGCTCCATTCATTATAGGTGACTCAGGATACGGAATTAGGCCGTGGCTCTTGACTCCGGTGCTAAACCCTCAAACTGAAGCAGAGGACAGGTACAATGCAGCCCATATATCTACAAGATCTGTTATAGAGAGGACATTTGGCCTACTCAAGACCAGGTTTAGGTGTCTGGACAGAACTGGTGGGGCTCTTCTATACAAGCCTCAAAAAGTGTCTGATATTATCCTTTCCTGTTGCATTTTGCACAATGTTGCACTCAGGCACAATGTACAGTCAGACCTAGCTGAGGCTTTGGTAGACGAGCATCCCACCCATGTAGCTGCTGAAAATGAACAAACAGCCAGTGGTGGCCAGACACGCCAGAATCTCATCAATTCATTTTTTTCTTGTAAGTACAAACTCATATGTTCCTAGTACTACTTTTATAGTTTAATTATGTTATATTAACAATAATGTTTCTTTATATAACCTTCTGTTAGGACACAGATGAATATGGGTTGCACACCTTTCTTTTCTCTGCTGTGTGCACAAAGGGATGTGGCACCGGTATGTTATTGTTGCACAGGTTATATAATCCCTCTTCAATTGTACTTTAGTTGTGTGTATGTGAATACAACTTGGGTAACAAAGCAATAATATTTTAGCATTGTGTTATTCCTTATGCTAAGACAAAACACATATTATGCCCATAATCATTCATGCTTCTAGTATGCTTACATACAATGTTATTGGTGCAGTGTAACATGTACATCCATATGATGTGTACACCAGGCTGATTTACATTTTGAATGTCATGAAATATACATGGTGTTGTACATTTAACACCAAATACACACTTTGCTGTGTTGTTTACGGTACTGAAGATGGCATGTCAATGTTTGCAATTTATATATTGTTCCTTTGCATTATAGGTATATCTCCAGTATGACTGATCATGGTATGTATATTTGCTGACATCTCTCATAAGATGTGGCTACCTCAATCTTCCTATAATTATTGGAACAAAAAACCCAACATATTGGTTTAAACACAAATGTTACATATATGTACTTTCTGTATCATGTATATGCATTTAGCTACTCTTGAGCTTTCATGTGCATTGTATTACAAAATGATTACTCACATTTCATCACATTTTATGTATGTTTCCTTATAATTTCCATTAATGTAATATAGAGGTGGTTGGAGAAAAGGGGATAACTGTACTTATTTGTTTACTTACGGGAGCACATTCATCACTAGCATAGACACACTTTTTAAGACAACTGTTTGTGTCTCTATCAATTGGTGTAGGATCCATGTATAACACCGACAAATGATAACACCAGCTTTATTATGGTAGCTTATATCATCATATTGACTATACTATGTATTTCTAAACGATTAATAAACACAGTAAACTATAGTTAGTTAGGTTAATGAAATATACACAGAAACGTACTTCATAACATGATGGTGATGTCATATTCAGAACATCATGCATTGGAGGGGACCATAACATCTGGCTAGTAACATTATTTGCTACAGTCCCAAACCATTTTATCTACATACCCATGTAACAAGAGATTTTAAAAATAAATGGCTACTTGGTTGTAAGTGTCCTTTACATTGGGAGAAGGAGTGGCTCACTGAGTAAAGACACACACTGGCACTGATAGTTTGAAGCAGGGGAGTCTGGTTCAATTCCCGGTGTGGGCTCCTTGTGACCTTGGCCAAGTCACTTTATCTCCCTGTGCCTCATGCGGCAAAAAAACATTTGTACGTTCCACGGGCCAGGGACCTCAGGCTGAAACATGTGTCTGTAAATCGCTGCGTACAACTAGCAGCCCTATACATGAACATGCTCATATTATTATTATTATTGTTACATAGTTTCGACAGTCATACGTTCCATTACATATTAGAATACACAAATGTGTTAGCAGAGTGGGAATGGTTGTTATATATAAAACACACCATGTCATAAAATGTTAGTAGTCATTAAAGAACACTCAATAAAAATTCATGAGGCACTCTTTTGCAACATCATTATGTTAATTAAGTGCTTATGCAATATAGGCATAAGGGTATCACATTTTTAATTGTTTGTTAATAAGCGCTGCAAGCAATATAAAATTAGTTCCATATGTAGTATAGTAGTCGGTGGCTCCTCCTCACAATCATCTCATATAAAGGTAGACTCTTCTGAAATCATACATTGATCCGATTGTATCTTCCCCGACATCTCTGAAATACAGCAAACACATGATGGTCAAAGATGGCACCTTACTAGATATGCATCCGTGACAACGCGTTACGCAGCTCTATATGATTGTGTAGATACACACGTCAGTCACTTATATGTTAGAAGTAAAACTGTTCATCAGTATGTAATGTTTCTTTAAATTTGTAGCAGGCATAACTATGTATAAGAAGTGAACGTTGCCTGTATACTGAAAGATGTGCGCGCACATCTTTGTGTGCGCACGCACTTCACGCTTGGCTCCACTAACTGTTAGCGCATGCGCAAAACAAAGCGTACGTTGTGCGTTCAATACATGTTGAAAATACCAGTAAACATAACATCTTTATTTCAAATACAATGAAGACGAAACTACATTCGTTCTAAACGAGTACATCTGTATTCTTTTTAAACAGACGTGTTTGAACAGAAAGCACGGCCGATAACACAATGCGCAAATGCAATACGTGTGACGTCATGTTAAGCCAGCGTGAAACGCACGCTAACACTCCTCCCACTCAATTAACATTCGGCTAACGCCCAGGGTACGCCTACAAACACTGAGCCGCACGCATCACACACTGCAGTTACCGTTACTATAACAAAACATGACAGCCAATAGGCTTTGAGGCGCGCACGTCGCTTGGGGGCGGGACTTACATCACTAATCCTTTTTAAGGACGCCTTGGCCCATGACAAGGGTCCCACGTCATACGTGGTGGACCCGGTTTTCTATGTTGTAGATGTTGCATGATAACAAAACAGGTATGTGTTAGAGTAATGGTAAAATGTTGCTAATATGTTTAAAGGGATAGGAAAGTACGTATATTTATTCCGTCAGCAATGTGTACTACTCTTTCAGGTCCTACTATATTGTATTAGGAAACAATTTGTTTGTGATCGCTACATGTTATGCAGTCTGCAATGTTACGCTGTATCCACGCATTGAAAGTGAAAATGGTGGTTACAAAAAAAAAAAAAATTTAAACGCAGAGTCAACGCATAACGATTGTTATATTTACCATTCTTCTAGAATTAACTCTTCGCCTGGCTGCAACTGGTCGCTCCAGAAATGCAAGCCATTTTCATCCACGCTTAACCCAACCGCTGAATCCAGTATGGCACATATCTCCTCCAGGATGCGCTCATAGGAATCGCCACTGCTTTCTTCAAATAATTGGTCGGGAGGTAGGTTCATTTCTTCCGGTTCCCATTCCAATGCAATTTCAGCTGAAAGGCTTGGTACATAATCATAGTACTTTTGTTCTTGTACAATGTGGGTTTCAGGAATGGAGGCTGCAGATATTGCAGCACGTATCGATTCAAACGGATCAGTAGTAGCGGATACATTGCTATTGCCATTAGGAATAAATATGCCTTTCACGACAATATAAGTGCCGTCTTTCAGGATAAATTGTTTTTCCGGGGCAATCTTCCAGAAACCATAGGTGTGTTGTAGCTTATCCTGGTCACGTTCAAAAAAGTCATTACTTGATAAAGTGAATCTTATTGAGGAATTAAAATTCCGTGCATGCTTACGGTCTTGGTAATAAGGATATTTTGCTCGAATGAAATCATCGATTTGGCGTGTGCTTGCTTTCTGTCCGCGACTGTTCAAGATGGCTTCACAGATCATGTACTTATACCCTAAAAGGGGATTAATATTGTTAACGAATTCATCAGCCATGTCTGAGTAGCACAAAAGCTGTGTGCAGGTCTGTGTTATTTGCTCATCAAAATGAATGTGCTGAATGGCTAACAAACTCCTGTTTTTCCTTGTCAAGGTCAACAAAAGTAACTACTTTGACTCCTTATTTCAAACGCCAATTGGATTTGTTTGTCTAATTGGGTTAACAGTTGTGGTTCGTGATATGGGACTGTGGGAGAAACATTTCTCCTTCTTTTATCTCGTTTGTGAAAAACATCCCTAGACTGTGAATGCGTTCACATAGTGTTTTTTTGAAAACTAACAAAGACCAGTGTGTGAAAATATTTCTTAGCCAGGCATATCAGTAAAAACACACCTGCAAAAAGAAATGTTTTTTCCCCGCTTACATTTCTGTGTGTATGTGAAAGTCTGGTTAACTCCCTGTCTGCATGAGTTTAAATACGTGTGTATATATATATATATATATATATATATATATATATATATATATATATATATATATATATATAAATATATCTCTTATAAAAATATATATATATTTATATATAATATTTTTTTTTTTTTTATATTGCAGGAGTACACACAACATTGATGGCATTAAGTATACCTTGTATGAAACCTATTTAAATGGTGAGAAACATGATTGAATTAAGTAATAAACATTTGTTTAAGCACAATACTGTTAGAGTCTCATACTTAGGATATTTCTCAAACATTAGGCCTGTATTATTAAAATAGTGTTTTCACAAGGAAGCATGAAGTGTATTAGTTTGTGTATACCAGTTTATATAGTACTATATATATATATATATATATATATATATATATATATATATACACTCACACACTCACACTCACACTCACTCAGTGTGTGTGTGTGTGTGTGTGTGTGTATATATATATTATTATACATTCTGAGATGTTATAGAAACGAACACACAACTGATTAAAGGACAAAATTACAATGGCCAAGCAAGGCAAAGGTAAGTAATAATTTACACATAATCCTGCTGTACACGTACAAGAAAGATGTTTGCAGTTACTTAGGTGTTTTAATAATTGCATGTGACTAATATGCATATGCAATTCTTACATCAATTAACACACCCAAATGCAATGTTTTGCTGCAAAGTCAATGGCAGCTTCTCTAAACTTAGCAACTGGCTCCTGGTGGACCATTACTGAACAGACGATTACAACATAAATATTTATAACACAATTAATTATGAGTGTTAACATTTCCAAAACTTCACGTGTACAAGAACATAGTTGAAAGTTTGGAAACAACACAGTCTTCAGCATACATACAATAGTAATTAGATAATCTGAAGTCAACAAAACAAGGCCAAACACATATTTTCTGAATTATAACATTTATTTTTTTTGTTCCTTTTCCGAGCGAGTAACAGGCCTGCTTGTTGTCTCTTGAATTTTCCTTTTTCTTTTGCCACCAACTTTAGGCACAACAGAGCCACTTTGAGTGGCCTCTGGCACTTCACGGGCAGGGCTTGTGGCCAGTGACTGTTCACCTACGGGGCTTGTGGCCAGTGACTCACCTACAGGGCTTGTGGCCAGTGACTCACCTACAGGGCTTGTGGGCAGTGATTCACCTACAGGGCTTTTGGGCAGCGATTCACCTACAGGGCTTTTGGGCAGCGATTCACCTACAGGGCTTTTGGGCAGCGACTCACCTACAGGGCTTTTGGGCAGCGATTCACCTACAGGGCTTTTGGGCAGCGACTCACCTACAGGGCTTTTGGGTAGTGACTGTTCACGGACAGGGCTTGTGCCCAGTGACACATGTGAGCAAGTTGGTAGACACTGCACAAGTGATGGTTGGTCTGTTTCATGTGTGTCTTGTTTTGTTTTTGTCGCCTCCTTTGTAGGTGTCTGCTGCTGAATTTGTACAGATGGCAGCGGTAGGATGTCATCAGGAACCTGCACAGCAATGTCTGCTACTTGACCGGTAACATTTGGGCCTGGTGAATGAATATCAGATGAATGTGGTGAAAACTGACCTGCATGAACAGATCCTGGCTGGGAGGTGTTGAATTGTGGTACATTAGTCATTCTCCAGTAATTAGCTTGTGTTTGCTGAACAACTAATGCTTCGAATGAGGTGTTGATTTTTTGCAACTGTTTAGGCACTTCAATGAAGACTCTGTGGAGATGTGCCAATTGTGATACTGTTTCTTCCTGCAGTCCAATCATCCTTTCCAGCACTGTCATCATGTCTGAATGGCGACGATTTTCTGCGTCCACTATTTTTCCCTCTGAAGCTACAATTGCATCGTATGTGGAAGTTGATGGACGATTTGGCGGTACAACAGTTTCTATTGGCACCTCTTCATGGTCACATGATTGTATTTCAGTCTCTTCTGTGGCGTCATCCTCATCATACTCATCATCCTCATCACCATGATGTTCTAAAAAGAAATGTACACATTATTAAATGGCATGTTAATGTATGCTGTGTTACTATGTAATTGTACTGTGTCCTAAGTAACACCTAACATGTTAGCATACGTTTTATAACCTCATTAAAAACTACCTTGACTTACGAATAATGTTTGGACTCAGTATGAAATATGAATGAATGAAAAGTTGCTCTAAACTCAGAAGTCCTACATGATAATTAACATCACTAACACAATACATGTTGCCTTACACTTAATTTTCACTGACACTAAGTAATCCTATTTAAAGAAGATGTGCAAAACAAATAATGCACATGACAACATAACATATAGAAGAGCACATATTATATGGCCAGCAAATGATACACTCACCTTCTAGTAGTGTTGAGCTGGCTGACCCAGGTGAAGACACTTGTTCCATCTCAGGTGACACATGTCCTCCAGGGGCAACTATATATAACAATAACATAAGTTTTACATTTACATGTGTAAATATTGAACAAACACTTATTGTATGTTCTGTATTTATGATTAACTAACAACATCAGTTCCTTAACCGAAAATGTGTGTGAAAGTGAACATAAATAGTTGTAATAACACTGTACATGCCTGTGTACTTAGAATTTTTGAGTTCCCTAACATACAACATACTATGTTTCTGCAGTAATGCGTGAGGATAAATAGATTAAATGAGTACATAAAAATCATATGTTGTGTAGTGATATCAGTATCATAATGTACATAACTATCATGAGATGACCATTCACAATGGTTATCATGAAGGTGGTCATATTGCAAAAAGTGTTGTTTTTGGTAGAGGATATGTGTGGTACATTAATCGAAGATGTGGCACACCTGAATGTGGCTGTGACTCAACAAGACAACACATGCAGTGTGTGATAATGTGTCTTTCATAGTAGTTCAACTATAGATATGAGTGAACTAATGTGTGACGTACGCTTTGATAAGTAATGAGTTGTTGGGGCATTTAGTAGCTAGAGTTAAGCTTTCAAATGAGTGTGATTAACTTCAGTTGTGCTATTCAGGTTGTAAGAAAGGTATTCCCTTCCCCAAAAAGCCTAATCAGCCACACCTTTCAATGACTTGAAACAGGTGCAAATGGTGTGAACTAAGTTGACCGTGAAATGAGGCTGTAATTAGTGTGTGTGCTGAACCCCACCCCCTCTGTTGAAGTGTATGCTGTGATGAGATATTAATTGCAGCTGCTTTAACACAATGGTAGATGAGCTAAGTAGTCATCTGCAGTGTTTAAGTTATGAAAACAATGACATAACATATGCTACGTGTGCCTCATTATGCTGTCTGTATATGACATAAAGCAAAAATGGACCTTTTCATAAGCAACTATAGATGTGTTAGTGCCAGTGATGTTTGTAGGCCGTTACATGCAATTTCTTTGATGCATGCTTAAAATAGGCAGTAATGTCATGTTTGTCGGAGTAAAATCAATAAAATACACAATAACATGATACATATTTCTGTTCTGTACCTGTAGCTACTAATAATTTCTCATGAACATGTGTTACACATGTGTACTACCCTGTTGTTCCCCATCTTCGCCCACCATCAATTGCTTCCACTGCAGCTATGCATTTTGGGAATTCACATGTAAATGAGCACGCAATGGCACGTGCTATATTAGTTACTGCTTTTAGTAGGACTACTACATATATGTCTATTTTGAGATATATATATACAGAATCAGACATATACATATATAGATGCAGGTATGCTTATATTGTGAAGACAGTATAAAAAGCAGTGTAACTATGCAAAATAACTGTAAGCAACGACACGCCTAGTACAGTAATATTTATCACCTGCTGGAAATTGTGACGGATAAATTCCAATGTCACGGTCACCAGCCAAGCCTTCCACGACGACGGTAAGTAATTTTGGCCGAAGCAGCTCCTCCAATGGAGTCAATATGAGACGTTGTGGTGTGGGCCCACCTCCAGTGCCAGTAGCATGCACGCGTTGGTCTTGTATTTTCTTTTTCAATTTGGACCTAATATCATCAAATCTTTTCCGACAATGATACTTGTCCCTGACACTATTCCCACAGGCATTGACACCAATGACTATTGTGTCCCACATTTCTTTTTTGCTTGCTGCACTTGTCCGCCCTTGAAAAACATATAAAAGATATGAGGTAAATGAATAATAATATAAGCACCAGTTTCCTACACTGCTAGCTGTTCCAAGTGATAGCAAACATGCTGTTTTATGTGTAATATGTGCAGCACATGAGCATTCACTACTAAACCTATACATGTAAGCAAGGTTGCATTCATATTGTATGCAGTTCTGGCAAATTGACCGCCTGTGTTTATTTGTCCTTGTAAGGCATGATAAAAAGCTGTGTTTCCACACTAATGAACATAGAAAGATATTGTGTACCCATATTTGCATATGAACAAAACTCAGATGACCTAGGATCACATGTATTTGAATAATAAATGTAAAGTTACACTTACCTACTAAATGTCCATATATACTGTCATAGTGCTCCAGAATGCCAGTGACAAGAGCCCTATTTTCCTGGTCATTGAAGCGAGGATTACGTGGCTTCTCCACACGTTTTTTCCGAGCAGGTTTAGGGTCAGAGCTTGGCTGGTGCTGACTGGACTCTCCTTCTTCCAATGGAAGAGCCTCCAAAAGCTGGCCACCAGCAAGCACGCCACCACCATCCACCCCATCAGCAACTGCGCCACCAGCAGCACTCCCAGCACCAGCACTCCCACTCCTAGCACCAGCACTCACACTCCTAGCACCAGCACTCACACTCCTAGCACCAGCACTCACACTCCTAGCACCAGCACTCCCACTCCCAGCAACAGCACTCCCACTCCCAGCAACAGCACTCCCACTCCCAGCAACAGCACTCCCACTCCCAGCAACAGCACTCCCACTCCCAGCAACAGCACTCCCACTCCCAGCAACAGCACTCCCACTCCCAGCAACAGCACTCCCACTCCCAGCAACACCACTCGGTGCACCAGCAACATCACTCCCCTGAACAGTACGTTCACTCCGACGCGTACTCCCACGAGTAGCACTCCCACTCCCACCAGCATCACTCTTCCCACGCTTTGCGGGCATACTTCCAGCACTCACAAAAAACACACAAGAAATGTACAGGCAATCACACGACCCACTTCCACATATAAAACAAGACAAAGATGTAAACAAAACAACAAAGGACAAAGCTCACCCAATACACAACAAGTCTCTCAGTCAATATGCAAATCTTCAATCGTCCAGCTCTGTGCGTCTCTCTCTCTCTCTCACTCCCAACAACACAGAGAATGATTAGCAGTACACGTTGCCTTTAAATATGGCGCGCAATCAAAAACATGCTTGTTTCGCCTGATTCAGCAAGATTTGTGATTGTGCAACCTAACAGCACCCCGCCACGCACGCCGATACACCTGTGTGTGATCGGCTCATCATCGTGAGAGTGGGCGGATTTGTTTTCTGGTTGATTTTGAATGTATTCGGCACTTACTGCATACGGAGAGGGAAAAACGCCAATAACATGACTAATCGATAAGCTTGCCGATTTCACATAATCGTCGCTTACTGCATGAGGCCCTGAATCTGGCCTTGTTGAATTGATATATAAGTTAGTATGTTTGAATGTAAAAAGGTTTTTTTATTTTTATTTTCCTCTTAACTCTGTGCTGGTAATTGACCAAATGGAACAAGCTGACTGATTGGGGAGGGGGAGAATCATGTGACTGTTTTTTCTGTATAATACCAACACCTTTGCTGCATTGGGCAGGAACTGCATTAGGCAGCGAGGCATTTAAAGTGAGGTTTTTAAGTGATAAAAACAGTTAGACTACAGTTTGACTAGAGGTGCCTGGGGACTGGTTCTACTGCACACTCTTTTACTCAAGACTACAAACGGTAAGCTATTCAGATCACACTATGATCCCATGCTTGTTAGCCTGCATACTTTAACCCCACTCCCCTTTACAACTTCTTTCACTGCAGCCTCTCCCAAAACTGACTGCACAAAACACTGAATCCCTGAATTGACCCTAGCATTGCAATGCAGCAAAACACTTAACAAGGTACAGGCTCACCCCTGCTGATTAGTCTGCACACACTCACTCTGCTCACAACAGCTCCTTGCAGCACTGCCTACCTCTGGCATCATGAACCTGCTATGTATTTTAACTTTTTTCTTTCTCCTGGCCTCATGGAGATGTTACTCCCTCTATCCACTACAAACTCCTCCATCCTGGCCCACACCCAACATCACCATACACCCTGGATTACTCAGAAGCCTTGCACTGTCTACTGAATGTTGGTGGATAACTCTAAAAACCAGCACACCAACCACTGCTCACTCTAATGGAAAACACCACAAATTTACAACTTGCAAACAACTACCCAAATTTCTACTCATACTATTACTCTCTCTAGCAGGTGATGTTGAAACTAACCCAGGTCCTCCCATTTCAGCTCTGTCCCATGCCTCTGAGAATTCCACCCTTAAATTCCAAAAAGGGCTATCTGTCGCCCATATAAACATCCGTAGCCTGCTGCCCAAACTGGATGAACTAAGGGCATGGTGCCTTATGCATAAACCCAAAGCCATCGTTCTTACAGAAACATGGCTATCTCCTAAAACCCCTGATGCAAATATCGCCATTCAGGGATACTCCATTTTTAGGAGAGATAGGTCAAAGAGAGGAGGAGGGGTGTTATTTTATATTGCAGACACCTTACAATTTACACTGTTAAATTGCCCACCAAGTCCACCCTCTTTTGAAACTCTAGTTGGCAAAATCTGCCTCCCCTTTTCTAAGCCCATCTTGCTTGCTGGCATCTACCGCCCCCCTAAAGCCCCTCTACAATCCTTGACTGATATCACCCAATTTCTTGGCTCCATTTCCTCTCTGAATGAGAAGAGTGAGCTGCTAGTTCTAGGGGATTTCAACTTCAATTGGCTTGACCCTAAAAACCACAAAATCCAGATACAACTCAAGTCACTTAACCTATCGCAACTCATTTCCCAACCCACATGGATAAACCTGAAGTCGCATAACCATTCCTTGCTAGACTGGATTCTCTCCTCAAACCCCAGCAGAATCTAATCCTTTGGCATCCTTCCTGATATTTTCAGTGACCATGCAATAGTGTACTGTGTAAGGAAAATTAAACCGCCCCATTCAAGCCCTAAAGTTCTCCTCACTAGAACATTTAAAAACTTTAACCCACAACAGTTTCTGGATGACCTTACCAACTGCCCATGGCACAGAATCGATTTAATTTCCGACCCTGATTCTGCGCTCTACTATTTCCAATCCGAGTTCTTAAAACTCTGCGATACCCATGCTCCACTACGCAAAATAAGGGTACGGGGGCCCACCTTCCATGGGTTACACCTGACCTTATAGCACTCTACCAGTTCAGGGATGCCTTGTGGAAAAGCTACAAAGTAACTGGCACTACCAAGGATCTCAATCACTACAGATGCATGCGGAACATGTGCACAAGGCAAACAAGGCATGCAAAAGCACAATATTACTCTGACAATCTCCACCAAAATACATCAAACCCAGCTAACTTCTGGAAGGTTATCAACAATATATTCCAGCCTCCTAACATCAACAACCAAGTAATATCACTAAGGGGGATATTACTCTGACAAACCCCACTGACATTGCAAATGCATTCAATGATTACTTTGTGGGGTGTGCCACTAACTTATTAGCGAAACGCAGCACAAACCCCAAACATGAAACTCATCCTGGGAGTATCCCTACAGTCCCACCCCCTCCCAACACTGCCCACAATTTTCAATTTAGCCCAGTATCTGAAGAGGAGATTACACAAGCGCTCCTCAAACTAAAACTAAGCAGCCAATGTGGACCCGACTTACTACAATCTAGGTTCCTACGACATGGTGCCCCAGCCATTGCCAAACCAATTGCGTCCATAGTCAACTCTATCCTGTCTGCAGGCCATATCCCTAAGACCTGGAAAACTGCCAGAGTTGTCCCAATCTTCAAAAGTGGGGACAAAAACACTGTCTCAAACTACAGGCCAATCTCACTTCTCCCAATTCTATCCAAAGTTATGGAAAAATGTGTCCACTCCCAATTAAGCGATTTCTACACCAAGACAAATTTCCCTAGCCAATTTCAGTCTGGGTTTCGTCCCAAACACTCCACCGTAACTACCCTGCTAAAAGTTTGCAATGAAATCCAGTGTGGAATGGAATGGGGACAACTCACTGGTGCAGTATTCCTAGATTTTGCAAAGGCTTTTGACACAGTTGATCATGTTATCCTGCTTAACAAACTCCAGAGCTCTGGAATAGGGAAGCATGCTTTAAACTGGTTTCAGTCCTACCTATCAGGAAGATCCCAACATGTGTCCATCTCAGGCTCTAACTCCAACCCCCTGGATATCACCTGTGGTGTCCCGCAAGGCTCTGTTCTGGGGCCCCTACTCTTCTCAGTGTTCATTAATGATCTTCCCACGGCTTGTAAGGAAGCCTCAATACACATGTATGCAGATGACACAATCCTGTATGCACACAGCCATAGCCTCTCTGACCTTCAACACATACTTCAGTCTGACTTTTTGAGACTCGAAAACTGGATTTCCCAAAACAAACTGTTTTTAAACACTGACAAGACTGTAACAATGGTATTTGGGACCAAGACTAAATTTGTAAAGCTTCCAGTAACTGAGCTCCTGATTAGAACCAACGCTAAAACCACCCTAACTCATGTCACTAGTTTTAAATAACTGGGCTTATGGTTTGACTCCCACTTAACATTCGGGATGCACATTGATACCCTGACAACCAAGACCTATGCCAAACTAGGGGTACTTTACAGGAACAAATCCTCCCTAAGTCTCCTGGTCAGAAAGCGTATTGCACAGCAGATGCTAATGCCAATTATTGACTATGGAGACATAGTATATGGCTCGGCTCCTCAAACCCACCTTAGCAAACTTGACACCCTCTACAATTCAATTTGTCGTTTTGTTCTCCAATGCAACTACAACACACATCACTGCGAAATGCTCAAAGAACTAGATTGGCCATCACTAGAGTCTAGGCGCAAAGTTCACCTTTCCTGTCTCACCCTCAAATACTTTCTGGGCAAGCTACCCAGCTACCTGAACAAGCTCCTCACCCCTACCACATGCAGCACCTATCACCTGAGATCAGACTCCAAAAGACTATTCATGGTCCCAAGGCTCAACAAAGTATCCGGCCGTTCCTCCTTCTCTTACCGTGCACCCCAAAACTGGAACAACCTACCAGAGACTCTCATATCCACCACCAGCTTAAGTTCTTTCAAATCTAAGGCTGTCTCACACTTTAATCTGGTCTGTAACTGTTTCATACGCCCATAATAAATATTTTCTTTAACTGTGCACGCAATGTCTTGTATATAATGTATACCATGTTCATTTACGTAACTGTATTTGTAACCATGTATCATTTGTTTTACTCTGTGCCCAGGACATACTTGAAAACGAGAGGTAACTCTCAATGTATTACTTCCTGGTAAAATATTTTATAAATAAATAAATAAATAAATATAACCGTCCTATATAGCTACTCACATTGCTCCATATAACTGTCCTATATAGCTACTCTCATTGCACTATATAACCGTCCTATATAGCTACTCCCATGGCACCATATAACCGTCCTATATAGCTACTCTCATTCCTCCATATAATCGTCCTATATAGCTACTCTCATTGCAACATATAACCGTCCTATATAGCGACTCTCATTGCACCATATAACCGTCCTATATAGCTACTCTTATTTCTCCATATAACCGTCCTATATAGCTAATCTCATTGCTCCATATAACTGTCCTATATAGCTACTCTCATTGCTCCATATAACCGTCCTATATAGCTACTCTCATTGCTCCATATAACCGTCCTATATAGCTACCCTCATTGCTCCATATAACCATCCTATATAGCTACTCTCATTGCTCCATATAACCGTTCTATATAGCTACTCTCATTGCTCCATATAACCGTCCTATATAGCTACTCTCAATGCTTTATATAACCATCCTATATAGCTACTCTCATGGCTCCATATAACTGTCCTATATAGCTACTCTCATTGCTCCATATAACGGTCCCATATAGTTACTCTCATTGCTCCATATAACCGTCCTATATAGCTACTCTCATTGCACAATATAACCGTCCTATATAGCTACTCTCATTGCTCCATATAACCACCCTATATAGCTACTCTCATTGCTCCAACTAACCGTCCTATATAGCTACTCTCATTGCTCCATATAACCATCCTATATAGCTACTCTCAATGCTCCATATAACCGTCCTATATAGCTACTCTCATTACTCCATATAACCGTCCTATATAGCTACTCTCATTGCACCATATAACCGTCCTATATAGCTACTCTCATTGCTCCATATAACCGTCCTATATAGCTACTCTCATTGCTCCATATAACCATCCTATATAGCTACTCTCATTGCTCCATAAAACTGTCCTATATAGCTACTTTCATTGCTCCATATAACCGTCCTATATAGCTACTCTCATTGCTTTATATAACCGTTCTATATAGCTACTCTCATTGCTCCATATAACCGTCATATATAGCTACTCTCATTGCTTTATATAACCATCCTATATAGCTACTCTCATTGTTCCATATAACCGTCCTATATAGCTACTCTCATTGCACCATATAACCGTCCTATATAGCTACTCTCATTGCTCCATATAACCGTCCTATATAGCTATTCTCATTGCACCATATAACCATCCTATATAGCTACTCTCATTGCACCATATAACCGTCCTATATAGCTATTCTCATTGCACCATATAACCATCCTATATAGCTACTCTCATTGCACCATATAACCGTCCTATATAGCTACTCTCATTGTTCCATATAACGGTCCTATATAGCTACTCTCATTCCTCCATATAACCGTCCTATATAGCTACTCTCATTGCTCCATATAACCGTCCTATATAGCTACTCTCGTTGCACCATATAACTGTCCTATATAGCTACTCTCATTGTTCCATATAACCGTCCTATATAGCTACTCTCATTGCATCATATAAACATCCTATATAGCTACTCTCATTGCTCCTTATAACCGTCCTATATAGCTACTCTCATTGCTCCATATAACCGTCCTATATAGCTACTCTCATTGCTCCATATAACCGTCCTATATAGCTACTCTCATTGCTCCATATAACCGTCCTATATAGCTAGTCTCATTGCTCCATATAACCATCCTATATAGCTACTCTCATTGCTCTATATAACCGTCCTATATAGCTACTCTCATTGCACCATATAACTGTCTTATATAGCTACTCATTGCTCCATATAACCGTCCTATATAGCTACTCTCATTGCACCATATAACCGTCCTATATAGCTACTCTCATTGCGCCATATAACCGTCCTATATAGGTACTCTCATTGTTCCATATAACCGTCCTATATAGCTCCTCTCATTGCTCCATATAACCGTCCTATATAGCTGCTCTCATTGCTCCATATAACCGTCCTATATAGCTGCTCTCATTGCTCCATATAACCGTCCTATATAGCTACTCTCATTGCTCCATATAACCGTCCTATATAGCTATTCTCATTGCACCATATAACCGTCCTATATAGCTACTCTCATTGCACCATATAACCGTCCTATATAGCTATTCTCATTGCACCATATAACCATCCTATATAGCTACTCTCATTGCACCATATAACCGTCCTATATAGCTACTCTCATTGTTCCATATAACGGTCCTATATAGCTACTCTCATTCCTCCATATAACCGTCCTATATAGCTACTCTCATTGCTCCATATAACCGTCCTATATAGCTACTCTCGTTGCACCATATAACTGTCCTATATAGCTACTCTCATTGTTCCATATAACCGTCCTATATAGCTACTCTCATTGCATCATATAAACATCCTATATAGCTACTCTCATTGCTCCTTATAACCGTCCTATATAGCTACTCTCATTGCTCCATATAACCGTCCTATATAGCTACTCTCATTGCTCCATATAACCGTCCTATATAGCTACTCTCATTGCTCCATATAACCGTCCTATATAGCTAGTCTCATTGCTCCATATAACCATCCTATATAGCTACTCTCATTGCTCTATATAACCGTCCTATATAGCTACTCTCATTGCACCATATAACTGTCTTATATAGCTACTCATTGCTCCATATAACCGTCCTATATAGCTACTCTCATTGCACCATATAACCGTCCTATATAGCTACTCTCATTGCGCCATATAACCGTCCTATATAGGTACTCTCATTGTTCCATATAACCGTCCTATATAGCTACTCTCATTGCACCATATAACCGTCCTATATAGCTACTCTCATTGCTCCATATAACCGTCCTATATAGCTATTCTCATTGCACCATATAACCGTCCTATATAGCTACTCTCATTGCACCATATAACCGTCCTATATAGCTATTCTCATTGCACCATATAACCATCCTATATAGCTACTCTCATTGCACCATATAACCGTCCTATATAGCTACTCTCATTGTTCCATATAACGGTCCTATATAGCTACTCTCATTCCTCCATATAACCGTCCTATATAGCTACTCTCATTGCTCCATATAACCGTCCTATATAGCTACTCTCGTTGCACCATATAACTGTCCTATATAGCTACTCTCATTGTTCCATATAACCGTCCTATATAGCTACTCTCATTGCATCATATAAACATCCTATATAGCTACTCTCATTGCTCCTTATAACCGTCCTATATAGCTACTCTCATTGCTCCATATAACCGTCCTATATAGCTACTCTCATTGCTCCATATAACCGTCCTATATAGCTACTCTCATTGCTCCATATAACCGTCCTATATAGCTAGTCTCATTGCTCCATATAACCATCCTATATAGCTACTCTCATTGCTCTATATAACCGTCCTATATAGCTACTCTCATTGCACCATATAACTGTCTTATATAGCTACTCATTGCTCCATATAACCGTCCTATATAGCTACTCTCATTGCACCATATAACCGTCCTATATAGCTACTCTCATTGCGCCATATAACCGTCCTATATAGGTACTCTCATTGTTCCATATAACCGTCCTATATAGCTCCTCTCATTGCTCCATATAACCGTCCTATATAGCTGCTCTCATTGCTCCATATAACCGTCCTATATAGCTGCTCTCATTGCTCCATATAACCGTCCTATATAGCTACTCTCATTGCTCCATATAACCGTCCTATATAGCTATTCTCATTGCACCATATAACCGTCCTATATAGCTACTCTCATTGCACCATATAACCGTCCTATATAGCTATTCTCATTGCACCATATAACCATCCTATATAGCTACTCTCATTGCACCATATAACCGTCCTATATAGCTACTCTCATTGTTCCATATAACGGTCCTATATAGCTACTCTCATTCCTCCATATAACCGTCCTATATAGCTACTCTCATTGCTCCATATAACCGTCCTATATAGCTACTCTCGTTGCACCATATAACTGTCCTATATAGCTACTCTCATTGTTCCATATAACCGTCCTATATAGCTACTCTCATTGCATCATATAAACATCCTATATAGCTACTCTCATTGCTCCTTATAACCGTCCTATATAGCTACTCTCATTGCTCCATATAACCGTCCTATATAGCTACTCTCATTGCTCCATATAACCGTCCTATATAGCTACTCTCATTGCTCCATATAACCGTCCTATATAGCTAGTCTCATTGCTCCATATAACCATCCTATATAGCTACTCTCATTGCTCTATATAACCGTCCTATATAGCTACTCTCATTGCACCATATAACTGTCTTATATAGCTACTCATTGCTCCATATAACCGTCCTATATAGCTACTCTCATTGCACCATATAACCGTCCTATATTGCTACTCTCATTGCGCCATATAACCGTCCTATATAGGTACTCTCATTGTTCCATATAACCGTCCTATATAGCTCCTCTCATTGCTCCATATAACCGTCCTATATAGCTGCTCTCATTGCTCCATATAACCGTCCTATATAGCTGCTCTCATTGCTCCATATAACCGTCCTATATAGCTGCTCTCATTGCTCCATATAACCGTCCTATATAGCTGCTCTCATTGCTCCATATAACCGTCCTATATAGCTACTCTCATTGCTCCATATAACCGTCCTATATAGCTATTCTCATTGCACCATATAACCGTCCTATATAGCTACTCTCATTGCACCATATAACCGTCCTATATAGCTATTCTCATTGCACCATATAACCATCCTATATAGCTACTCTCATTGCTCCATATAACCGTCCTATATAGCTAGTCTCATTGCTCCATATAACCATCCTATATAGCTACTCTCATTGCTCTATATAACCGTCCTATATAGCTACTCTCATTGCACCATATAACTGTCTTATATAGCTACTCATTGCTCCATATAACCGTCCTATATAGCTACTCTCATTGCACCATATAACCGTCCTATATAGCTACTCTCATTGCGCCATATAACCGTCCTATATAGGTACTCTCATTGTTCCATATAACCGTCCTATATAGCTCCTCTCATTGCTCCATATAACCGTCCTATATAGCTGCTCTCATTGCTCCATATAACCGTCCTATATAGCTGCTCTCATTGCTCCATATAACCGTCCTATATAGCTGCTCTCATTGCTCCATATAACCGTCCTATATAGCTGCTCTCATTGCTCCATATAACCGTCCTATATAGCTACTCTCATTGCTCCATATAACCGTCCTATATAGCTATTCTCATTGCACCATATAACCGTCCTATATAGCTACTCTCATTGCACCATATAACCGTCCTATATAGCTATTCTCATTGCTCCATATAACCGTCCTATATAGCTGCTCTCATTGCTCCATATAACCGTCCTATATAGCTACTCTCATTGCTCCATATAACCGTCCTATATAGCTATTCTCATTGCACCATATAACCGTCCTATATAGCTCCTCTCATTGCTCCATATAACCGTCCTATATAGCTGCTCTCATTGCTCCATATAACCGTCCTATATAGCTGCTCTCATTGCACCATATAACTTGTATTTGTATACCATTTAATAAAGGTTTTTTTAAATGTGATTTTCATTACATCAGGCAGGGGGGGCCGAGAAATTTCATGGATAAAAAGGGGGGCTCGGCATAAAAAGTTTGCTCACCCCTGCTCTAATACACATACAAACACAGGGATAACTGATACACACAAACACACTGATCCATACACTGACACACTAACAAACGCGCCGACACACTGATACACACTCAAACACACTGATAGAAAACAGTCGTACACCGATACACTGAAACACACAGAAACTAATATTCACACAAAGGCACAGATATACATACAGACATTCTGATACACAGTCTAACTACTAACACAATAATATATACAATTATATACACAGATCCGCACATGCACACTCACACGTACACACAGACGATGCTGTTACAGCCTCTTCCTAAGTCCCTTGTTCCCTATCTCTCTATTGTGGTGACCATCGACGACAGTGTGATGTGTCGACAGTGAGTCTGAATGTCACCTGTTTCACATGCACAAGAGTGCAAACACAGTCACCACGCAATGTCATCTGTTACTAGTATCAACAACACATCTCCCCAGACCAGCCCAGCACATGTTAACCCCTTCACTGCCAGAGGGGTCAGCATAGCGTGGCAAAGTAGACATAGGTAAGGCTGTGTTAATAGGGGAAAAGGTGCACCAAAAACATAGGTTGTAAAGTCACGTAAGCAAGGACTGTGTCACTGTGTGTGTGTGTGTGTATACATATATATGTATATATATATGTATATATATACATGTAGAGGTATCAGTACCGTGTTAGCCGAGCTTCAATAATCAAAAAATAAATAGACGATACCGTTCTGTGGCTAACGAAATGCTTTTATTTGTGCGAGCTTTCGAGATACACTGATCTCTTCTTCCGGCGATGTTGCATTGTAAAAGCATTTCGTTAGCCACAGAACGGTATCGTCTATTTATTTTTTGATTATATATATACACACACACACACACACACAGTGGTCGACAAATCACCAAAATATCTACTCGCCCAACAACAAAAATCTACTCGCCACCTAGTACCACACGTGTGCTGCTTGGGCCAATAGGAGCTCGCCACGATGTTAAATCCACTCGCCCGGGGCGTGCAAATGTATAGGTTTGTCGAACACTGTATATATATATATACACACAGTACCTATGTGTTGCGTGCCGTGTACTACGCTGTGATTGTCAAGCGTTTTGAGAAAAAAGCTATATGAAATAAAAGTTATTATTAATAAACAAAGATAAATTAACTTAACTCCTAACTACAATCATCAATTCAGGTTTAAATAAAGAAATAAGGAGCTGGGAGACAGAAAATGTCTCTTGGGGGAAAGAGCCGGGTAGGAA
This sequence comes from Ascaphus truei, assembly GCF_040206685.1. Classification (NCBI taxonomy): domain Eukaryota; kingdom Metazoa; phylum Chordata; class Amphibia; order Anura; family Ascaphidae; genus Ascaphus; species Ascaphus truei. The sequence continues at coordinate 11,988,711 of NC_134489.1, forward strand.
ATCCCCCTATACACATATGATGGAAATAATGGACAGCAGGGATTGCTGTGGAAATGTAGAGACTTCATACTATCCCTAGATATCACTGTGACGGTGAGGGGTAGCCGGTCTGCATAATAAAGATTAAACCCGACTGGTTACCCCTGAAACCGTGGGTCCCTGGCAGCTAAACAGCACCATAAGCCAGGGGCCATGTCATGTAACATGCAAAAGTTAACGTGTCCCCTGCCTTTGCACCTTTCATGTTACCTTTGCCCCAGATTCATGAAACTTTCTGAGTGTAAGTTTTAGGTGGGATATTTGGGTCGAAATGCAGTTGTTTTGTTTGTAGGAGTTCGGGGGCCAAAGTTACCAGAAGTCCCCTAATTCTCCCCGGCGTGCAGGCACGATTTGCCGTTATGCGGGGTTGAATTACACCGGGCTGCCCAGTGTTCCCCAGACTCCTGTTTTTCGAGCCCAGATATCCCAGTCCTATTTCCCTCACAGATATGGATCTCCCCAAGTTATACCGTGTATTAAAATATGTTTTTTCATGTTCGGTGCATTTACTATAAATGTCTATTCAGTCAGCCCAGGCAGCTACACCGGTGCCAGGATGTCTGGATAGACATCGGAATTCAATGAGGAGACGGGATGTTGAGAGGTGTCGGGGTGCTAAGTGACCAGGGCAGGGCAGAGTACTGTGTCCGGAGAACAGAGACCCGCTGTGGGGAGGACACTCTGGTCTGCTGGACTTAGTGGAGCCTGCCCAGTAGGTGGCAATGGGTGGATTGGGGGATGCCGCAGAATGTCGGCGCGTTTCCCATTGGTCCCGAATAAACCTCATTTTATTCCACTACCTTGTTTTGCCGAGTGACTGATCCCGGTTACAAAGTGTTACAAGTCCTGGTCTCCCGTGACAATCACAGCAGATATTCAGTGACCTCATACAACCCTTGCACCTCACAGTATGACATGATACAATCTCTGTGACATCATAGTCCAAACATCAGTGTTATCATACTATTTTTGTGATGTCATAGCAGATTTATTGTGACATTATACAACCTGTGTGATATCACAGAGCTTAAGTGATATCGCATAATCCCTGTGATATTACAACAGAACTGAAATGACATTTCACACACTCCCTGTGACTTCACATTTGAACGTGAGTGGCCTAATACAACGTCTGTTATATCACAGTAGAGCATTAGTGACATCACACAATCTCTGAAAGTTGACATCTGACCTTGAGTGACCTCATACAATGCTTGTTATAGCACAGCAGAGCTTCAGTGACATCACACAATCTCTGTAACATCACATCTGAAGTGACATCATACAATGCCTGGTCTATCACAGCAGAGCTTCAGTGACATCACATAATCTCTGTGACATCACACCTGACCTTGAGTGACCTCATACAAGGCCTGTTATTTCCCAGCAGAGCTTCAGTAACATTTCAAAAGTGAAAAAGCATGTACCCCAAAGAAGCAGTCCCTTGTTCCCTATCTCTCTATTGTGGTGACCATCGACGACAGTGTGATGTGTCGACAGTGAGCCTGAATGTCACCGGTTTCACATTCACAAGAGTGCAAACACAGTCACCACACAATGTCATCTGTTACTAGTATCAACAGCACATCTCCCCAGACCAGCCCAACACATGTTAACCCCTTCACTGCCAGAGGGGTCAGCATAGCGTGGCAAAGTAGACATAGGTAAAGGTGTGTTTATAGGGAAAAAGGTGCATCAAAAATATTGGTTGTAAAGTCACCTATGCAGGGACTGTGTCCCTGTGTGTGTGTGTGTGTGTGTGTGTGTGTGTGTGTGTGTGTCTATATATATATATATATATATATATATATATATATATATATATATATATAGACACACACAGTACCTATGTGCTGCGTGCCGTGTACTACGCTGTGATTGTCAAGCGTTTTGAGAAAAAAGCTATATGAAATAAAAGTTATTATTAATAAACAAAGATAAATTAACTTAACTCCTAACTACAATCATCAATTCAGGTTTAAATAAAGAAATATGGTTACAAAATGTAGAAACAAACATTCCTCAATCTCCCTCATGTAGTATGCCTGTCCCGTTCCTAGCGGGGGGGGGGGGGGGGGCACTGCTACTTAGCAGGGGGCACTGCTACTATTGGGGCCAAATGCAGATAAGGACATTACAGGGGATTCCGCCCTTAACTCTTTAGCTGCCAGCAATTCATTGGAAGAGGTTTAGCAGCTATTTTAATTTCAGATATGGGTTTCTTTTTTCAGGAATAAGACCGGGAATTTGGAGATCAGTAAGCAGGGAAAGGCATAGACCCCCTAATCCAGGGGGGCTCAACTCCAGCCCTCCAGCCGCCTGTCCAACAGGCCAGGTTTTCACGATATCCCAGCTGCAGCACAGGTGGCTCAATCAGTCCCTGATTCAGCGCTGGTGGCTCAGAGGCTCAGTTAATGACTGAGCCACCTGTGCTGAAGCTGAGATATCCTAAAAACCTAACCTGTTCAGGGGGGGGGGGGGGGGACATTGAGGACTGGAGTTGAGTGCCCTGTCCTAATCTATGGAGACGATTTCTATAGGTAACACCCCGCAGTTTTATATTAGGGGTGACCCTGGCAGTGCTACACGTATACCAGTCATGTCAATTAATCATGCAGCGTTATCTAAAGAAATGTGATATAAAAAGCATTTCTCCATCTACCCATCAATGTTCCTAATAATGTCATATAATTACTATACCAGGTTTCTTGTTGATAGCTTCACAAAGCTACACGGGTCTGATAAGTATAGGGCCCCTGTGAGAAGTCGGGGTACAGGTTCTGACACACGGCACAAGATGTTACCGTAGAACGTATGATCTCATTTCTTTTGTGTGTTGAGGTGCGGTGAGATAAAATAAGTTATCTAAGGCCACAAGAAGCAGTGGTATTAAAACTATATTCACCCACTTCAAAGGTAATGGCATTACCACCAGATCTCTGCTTCTGCCTGTGCTCTGACAAACAGTAGCTACGATTTTCAATTTTCTTTTTGAAATCTCTTCTTAAACATTAATTAGTCAGGGATATTTTTTGGGGGGTGTGAGGGGAGGGGTATAGTGGGGTTCTGTGGGTTTTGCAGGATTGAATCCACCGCTGGGAATTGTTGGGTTCAATAAGCACATGGAAGTCAGGCTCAGGCTTTGGGTGCACATGGAAGTCAGGCTCAGGCTTTGGGTGCACATGGAAGTCAGGCTCAGGCTTTGGGTGCACATGGAAGTCACGCTCAGGCTTTGGGTGCACATGGAAGTCAGGCTCAGGCTCAGGGTGCACATGCAAGTCAGGCTCAGGCTTTGGGTGCACATGGAAGTCAGGCTCAGGCTTTGGGTGCACATGGAAGTCAGGCTCAGGCTTAGGGTGCACATGGAAGTCAGGCTCAGGCTTTGGGTGCACATGGAAGTCAGGCTCAGGCTTTGGGTGCACATGGAAGTCAGGCTCAGGCTTTGGGTGCACATGGAAGTCAGGCTCAGACTTTGGGTGCTGTTACGCCGGAGTAGCTCGCAGACCAGACCTGTGCCTAGAACGGAGGTGGCAGGTATGAATACACACACCGACAGAGCGAGGGACGTGTCCGGGTTGTGGTATTAGATGGTGCCAGGCCAGATGGGGTGTATTGCGTGAATACTTGCTGGAACAGTTTTTACCAGAAGAATGGTCGTTGCCGTTGCCGAGATCAGGGGTAGGAGACGTATGGAGGGATCGAGATGAGTGCCGTGGTCGAAGGGAGCCAGAAGGTACGTAAACAGGAACAATCCGAAGTCGAGAGCCAAAGGGGTAGTCTGCCAAGCCGCATCAAAACCGAGAGAATCAAAGAACAAGCACTGTAAAACACCCATACAAAACTATGACGAGCAAGGAAGCACAGAACAGAGAGGGTATATAAAGCTGGAACAGCCAACCAGGAGAGGGGGCTCAGAGGGGGCTCAGGCTTTGGGTGCACATGGAAGTCAGGCTCAGGCTTTGGGTGCACATGGAAGTCAGGCTCAGGATTTGGGTGCACATGGAAGTCAGGCTCAGGATTTGGGTGCACATGGAAGTCAGGCTCAGGCTTTGGGTGCACATGGAAGTCAGGCTCAGGCTTTGGGTGCACATGGAAGTCAGGCTCAGGCTTTGGGTGCACATGGAAGTCAGGCTCAGGCTTTGGGTGCACATGGAAGTCAGGCTCATGATTTGGGTGCACATGGAAGTCAGGCTCAGGCTTTGGGTGCACATGGAAGTCAGGCTCAGGCTTTGGGTGCACATGGAAGTCAGGCTCAGGATTTGGGTGCACATGGAAGTCAGGCTCAGGCTTTGGGTGCACATGGAAGTCAGGCTCAGGATTTGGGTGCACATGGAAGTCAGGCTCAGGCTTTGGGTGCACATGGAAGTCAGGCTCAGGCTTTGGGTGCACATGGAAGTCAGGCTCAGGATTTGGGTGCACATGGAAGTCAGGCTCAGGCTTTGGGTGCACATGGAAGTCAGGCTCAGGATTTGGGTGCACATGGAAGTCAGGCTCAGGATTTGGGTGCACATGGAAGTCAGGCTCAGGCTTTGGGTGCACATGGAAGTCAGGCTCAGGATTTGGGTGCACATGGAAGTCAGGCTCAGGCTTTGGGTGCACATGGAAGTCGCGCTCAGGTTGGAGAGAGGCCTGACGTGGGATGAGGCAGCAGCTGTGGTAGAGCCGGGCCTGGCGGCCGAACCAGAGGCTCGGCGTCCGGAAGCAACTTCCAGCACTGGCCAGGCCCCCCACAGCCACCGAGCTCACGACACTTGTCCCGGCTCTCCCCCCCAAGTTGGCGGCCCTGGCTCAGATATTCAGCATCAACAGTCTCATGGACTTCAGCCGAGTCTCATTGGTAATATTCAGCAGAGTCTCACTGGTAATATTCAGCAGAGTCTCACTGGTAATATTCAGAAGAGTCTCACTGGTAATATTCGGCAGAGTCTCACTGGTAATATTCGGCAGAGTCTCACTGGTAATATTCAGCAGAGTCTCACTGGTAATATTCAGCAGAGTCTCACTGGTAATATTCGGCAGAGCCTCACTGGTAATATTCGGCAAAGTCTCACTGGTAATATTCGGCAGAGTCTCACTGGTAATATTCGGCAGAGCCTCACTGGTAATATTCGGCAGAGCCTCACTGGTAATATTCGGCAGAGTCTCACTGGTAATATTCGGCAGAGTCTCACTGGTAATATTCGGCAGAGTCTCACTGGTAATATTCGGCAGAGTCTCACTGGTAATATTCGGCAGAGTCTCACTGGTAATATTCGGCAGAGTCTCACTGGTAATATTCGGCAGAGTCTCACTGGTAATATTCGGCAGAGTCTCACTGGTAATATTCGGCAGAGTCTCACTGGTAATACTCGGCAGAGTCTCACTGGTAATATTCGGCAGAGTCTCACTGGTAATATTCGGCAGAGTCTCACTGGTAATATTCGGCAGAGTCTCACTGGTAATATTCGGCAGAGTCTCACTGGTAATATTCGGCGGAGTCTCACTGGTAATATTCAGCAGAGGCTCACTGGTAATATTCGGCAGTGTCTCACTGGTAATATTCGGCAGAGTCTCACTGGTAATATTCGGCAGAGTCTCACTGGTAATATTCGGCAGAGTCTCACTGGTAATATTCGGCGGAGTCTCACTGGTAATATTCAGCAGAGGCTCACTGGTAATATTCGGCAGTGTCTCACTGGTAATATTCGGCAGAGTCTCACTGGTAATATTCGGCAGAGTCTCACTGGTAATATTCGGCAGAGTCTCACTGGTAATATTCGGCAGAGTCTCACTGGTACAAATATTCGGCACTTTTCCAAAAGAAAAAAAAAAAAGATTCTTTTTAAGGGGTTAAAGCCGGAGTGGTCAACTCCAGTCCTCAAGGGCCTCCAACAGGTCAGGTTTCCAGGATATCCACTGTGACAGTGAGGGGCCAACCAGGCTATCAATAAAGGTATTATGCCCGGCTGGTTACCTCTGATCCATATTTGGGATTTTAGAGTGTCAGCTCTTGAACCCATATGTTGTACATGCAATGTGCGACAATAAAGAATTTTCTGTGTTTTCCATTCCAGGTGCGCCTGGAGACTGCTGGACTGTGAGTTTCAAGGGGGGTTTTACGGAGAAAGTGTTGTCAGAATGTGTCTAGGTAGTGGGGTTCCAGAGTTGCGGGATACCCCAAACATGTACGCGTTATTTTCAGGACAGATTTTCGGATACATTGAGACACATTGCTCCGGCAAAATCTCCCCTTGAAAACGCTTGCGCGACTCACCGCTAGGACTCCCTGCTTCAGCACAGACCAGAAAGGTAAATGGGGCATAGGGATGTGTGGTATCCCTGAAACGGTAAAGGGGTCCCTAATATATGGGGGGGATGCCCAGTTAGTGCCCTGAACATCCAAAACCTGGTATAGGGGTTCTGGGGGTACTCCAACCATATACAGGCATACCCCGGTTTAAGGACACTAACTTTAAGTACACTCGCGAGTAAGGACATATCGCCCAATAGGCAAATGGCAGCTCACGCATGCGCCTGTCAGCACGTCCTGAACAGCAATACCGGCTCCCTACCTGTACCGAAGCTGTGCGTAAGCGGGGAGACTAAAGAGCCTGTTACACATGCGTTATTTACATCAGTTATGCACGTATATGACGATTGCAGTACAGTACATGCATCGATAAGTGGGGGAAATTGTACTGCTTCACTTTAAGTACATTTTCGCTTTACATACATGCTCCGGTCCCATTGCGTACATTAATGCGGGGTATGCCTGTGTTACATAGTTACATACACGCTCCGGTCCCATTGCGTACGTTAATGCGGGGTATGCCTGTGTTACATAGTTACATACATGCTCCGGTCCCATTGCGTACATTAATGCGGGGTATGCCTGTGTTACATAGTTACATACACGCTCCGGTCCCATTGCGTACGTTAATGCGGGGTATGCCTGTGTTACATAGTTACATACATGCTCCGGTCCCATTGCGTACGTTAATGCGGGGTATGCCTGTGTTACATAGTTACATACATGCTCCGGTCCCATTGCGTACGTTAATGCGGAGTGTGCCTGTGTTACATAGTTACATACATGCTCCGGTCCCATTGCGTACGTTAATGCGGGGTATGCCTGTGTTACATAGTTACATACAGGCTCCGGTCCCATTGCGTACGTTAATGCGGGGTATGCCTGTATGAGGTTGCAAGTGTTTTTATGAAACCTAAGTCCGGTTTTCAAGAAAGGAAGGAGATACAGCCCTGAGAATGAACCTACGCGTTTTTTAAATTCTACCTTTAGACTTAGAAAAATTATGTGAAAGTACTGTATATTTTGTTTCATACTGTTTAATAGTACAGATGCTTGTGTACGGTATTATGAGCTGGGGACTTCCAGGCCCAGGGTTCCGAGAGACTATGTGGCTACCAAGCTTTGTGCCACCAAGTCTTCTCGGGTCCCGGACATGAAAGCCTCAGAGGTTGCCAAGGTGTGAAAGCCATTTGGGCAGCGGAGTTATGCTCCAGTACCCACGTCCTGGGATGAATGCCGGTCCCGGACCACCATTTGCCCCAAGCCAGACTGTGAGGAGCCTAACTCAGTATGTGGCTTCTGACTGACAAGTGGCAGAGGTGCCAGGTTGGCGCATGCCCTTGTCAGAATCCGAATGCGTGCTTGCCCGGCTTAGATACACTGGCAATGCTCTGATTGACTGGTAGGATTTCTCCCACGCTCGGATTGGTTGGAGTATTTCATGAATGAATCTGAAATACTATAAGAAAGCCAGCAGCCAATCCGCTCGCGAGTTTCTAAGCGCCAAGACAGCAGCGGCAAATTCAAAATCACCAATAGATGCTCTGAGAGAAATACCAGCGAGACGGCTTCAGAAATGTCAAGACGAGAAATTTTAGTCCCACTTTTTGGGTCTAAGTTCTGAAAAGAGAACGTAGCAGTCGTGGCTGGGATTGCAAGCCGAAAAGAGTGCCAGTGTGACAATTTGTTTTACTATGTTGTGGTGCTCAGTGAATGACCCCGGTAAAAGGGTGTAAATACCTGGTCTCCTGTGACAAGCACAGGTGATGCAGGTGATTGAGCCACTTGTGCTGAGGCAGGGGTAGCCTGAAACCTGATGTGTTCCTGGCCCTTGAGGACTGGAGTTGGCCACCCCTGCATTAAAGGCGGTGTTTATAACCTTTTGGGTTCCCCATGACGGAGCCACCACATCGTGGGATCTGGCATCCCAGGGGCCTCATGGCATAGTAGGTGCGTCATGGGCTTCCTGCTCGGTTTGTAGAGGAGATCTCTGAGGAAGTGACATGATGTCACGAAACGCGTCAGGGGACTGTGCTTCTTAAGGGGGGAGGGGTTGCCCCTGCCATGTTCTAGTATTATTTCTTATGAAAGAAATATTTCTTTATACTTTAATAGAGCCGTGACGAACGTTTTTTTAAGTTTTTGTGTTTTTTTCATCTTCTATTGCTCCTTATAACTCCTCCTATTGCTCCATATAACCGCTCCCTATAACTCCTCCTATTTCTTAATATAACCGCTCCCTATAACTCCTCATTACTCCATATAATCGCTCCCTATAACTCCTCCTATTACTCCATATAACCCCTCCCTATAACTCCCCCTATTGCTCCATATAACCCCTCCCTATAACTCCTCCTATTGCTCCATATAACCGCTCCCTATAACTCCTCCTATTGCTCCAAATAACGCTCCCTGTAACTCCTATCACTCCATATAACCGCTCCCTGTAACTCCTCCTATGCTCTATATAACCGCTTCCTATAACTCCTTCTATTGCTCCATATAACCGCTCCCTATAACTCCCCCTATTGCTCCATATAACCCCTCCCTATAACTCCTCCTATTGCTCCATATATCCGCTCCCTATAACTCCTCCTATCGCTCCATATAACCTCTCCCTATAACTCCCCCTATCGCTCCATATAACCGCTCCCTATAACTCCTCCTATTGCTCCATATAACCTCTCCCTATAACTCCTCCTATTGCTCCATATAACCCCTCCCTATAACTCCTCCGATTGCACCATATAATCTCTCCCTATAACTCCTCCTATTGCTCCATATAACCCCTCCCTATAACTCCCCAATCACTCCATATAACCGCTCCCTATAACTCCTTCTATTGCTCCATATAACCGCTCCCTATAACTCCTCCTATTACCCCATATAACCCCTCCCTATAACTCCTCCTATTACTCCATATAACCCCTCCCTATAACTCCCCCTATTGCTCCATATAACCCCTTCCTATAACGCCTCCTATTGCTCCATATAACCGCTCCCTATAACTCCTCCTATCTCTCCATATAACCGCTCCCTATAACTCCTCCTATCTCTCCATATAACCTCTCCCTATCACTCCATATAACCGCTCCCTATAACTCCTCCTATTGCTCCATATAACCGCTCCCTATAACTCCTCCTATTGCTCCATATAACCGCTCCCTATAACTCCTCCTATTGCTCCATATAACCGCTCCCTATAACTCCTCCTATTGCAACATATAACCGCTCCCTATAACTCCTCCTATTACTCCATATAACCGCTCCCTATAACTCCTCCTATTGCTCCATATAAACGCTCCCTATAACTCCTCCTATCACTCCATATAACCCCTCCCTATAACTCCTCCTATTACTCCATATAACCACTCCCTATAACTCCTCCTATTTCTCCATATAACCGCTCCCTATAACTCCTCCTATCTCTCCATATAACCCCTCCCTATAACTCCTCCTATTGCTCCATATAACCGCTCCCTATAACTCCTCCTATTACTCCATATAACTGCTCCCTATAACTCCTCCTATTGCTCCATATAACCGCTCCCTATAACTCCTCCTATCTCTCCATATAACCCCTCCCTATAACTCCTCCTATTGCTCCATATAACCGCTCCCTATAACTCCTCCTATTACTCCATATAACCGCTCCCTATAACTCCTCCTATTTCTCCATATAACCGCTCCCTATAACTCCTCCTATCTCTCCATATAACCCCTCCCTATAACTCCTCCTATTGCTCCATATAACTGCTCCCTATAACTCCTCCTATTACTCCATATAACTGCTCCCTATAACTCCTCCTATTGCTCCATATAACCGCTCCCTATAACTCCTCCTATTACTCCATATAACTGCTCCCTATAACTCCTCCTATTGCTCCATATAACCCCTCCCTATAACTCCTCCTATCTCTCCATATAACCGCTCTCTATAACTCCTCCTATTACTCCATATAACTGCTCCCTATAACTCCTCCTATAGCTCCATATAACCGCTCCCTATAACTCCTCCTATTGCTCCATATAACCGCTCCCTATAACTCCTCCTATTACTCCATGTAACCGCTCCCTATAATTCCTCCTATTGCTCCATATAACCGCTCCCTATAACTCCTATTGCTCCATATAACCCCTCCCTATAACTCCTCCTATCTCTCCATATAACCGCTCTCTATAACTCCTCCTATTACTCCATATAACTGCTCCCTATAACTCCTCCTATAGCTCCATATAACCGCTCCCTATAACTCCTCCTATTGCTCCATATAACCGCTCCCTATAACTCCTCCTATTACTCCATGTAACCGCTCCCTATAATTCCTCCTATTGCTCCATATAACCGCTCCCTATAACTCCTATTACTCCATATAACCGCTCCCTATAACTCCTCCTATTGCTCCATATAACCGCTCCCTGTAACTCCTCCTATCTCTCCATATAACCGCTCTCTATAACTCCTCCTATTGCTCCATATAACCCCTCCCTATAACTCCTCCTATCTCTCCATATAACCCCTCCCTATAACTCCTCCTATCTCTCCATATAACCGCTCCCTATAACTCCTCCTATTACTCCATATAACCGCTCCCTATAACTCCTCCTATTGCAACATATAACCGCTCCCTATAACTCCTCCTATTGCAACATATAACCGCTCCCTATAACTCCTCCTATCTCTCCATATAACCGCTCCCTATAACTCCTCCTATTGCTCCATGTAACCGCTCCCTATAACTCCTCCTATCTCTCCATATAACCGCTCCCTATAACTCCTCCTATCTCTCCATATAACCGCTCCCTATAACTCCTCCTATCTCTCCATATAACCGCTCCCTATAACTCCTCCTATCTCTCCATATAACCGCTCCCTATAACTCCTCCTATCTCTCCATATAACCGCTCCCTATAACTCCTCCTATCTCTCCATATAACCGCTCCCTATAACTCCTCCTATCTCTCCATATAACCGCTCCCTATAACTCCTCCTATCTCTCCATATAACCCCTCCCTATAACTCCTCCTATCTCTCCATATAACCGCTCCCTATAACTCCTCCTATTACTCCATATAACCGCTCCCTATAACTCCTCCTATTGCAACATATAACCGCTCCCTATAACTCCTCCTATTGCAACATATAACCGCTCCCTATAACTCCTCCTATCTCTCCATATAACCGCTCCCTATAACTCCTCCTATTGCTCCATGTAACCGCTCCCTATAACTCCTCCTATCTCTCCATATAACCGCTCCCTATAACTCCTCCTATTACTCCATATAACTGCTCCCTATAACTCCTCCTATAGCTCCATATAACCGCTCCCTATAGCTCCTCCTATTGCTCCATATAACCGCTCCCTATAACTCCTCCTATTATTCCATGTAACCGCTCCCTATAATTCCTCCTATTGCTCCATATAACCGCTCCCTATAACTCCTATTGCTCCATATAACCCCTCCCTATAACTCCTCCTATCTCTCCATATAACCGCTCTCTATAACTCCTCCTATTACTCCATATAACTGCTCCCTATAACTCCTCCTATAGCTCCATATAACCGCTCCCTATAACTCCTCCTATTGCTCCATATAACCGCTCCCTATAACTCCTCCTATTACTCCATGTAACCGCTCCCTATAATTCCTCCTATTGCTCCATATAACCGCTCCCTATAACTCCTATTACTCCATATAACCGCTCCCTATAACTCCTCCTATTGCTCCATATAACCGCTCCCTGTAACTCCTCCTATCTCTCCATATAACCGCTCTCTATAACTCCTCCTATTGCTCCATATAACCCCTCCCTATAACTCCTCCTATCTCTCCATATAACCCCTCCCTATAACTCCTCCTATCTCTCCATATAACCGCTCCCTATAACTCCTCCTATTACTCCATATAACCGCTGCCTATAACTCCTCCTATTGCAACATATAACCGCTCCCTATAACTCCTCCTATTGCAACATATAACCGCTCCCTATAACTCCTCCTATCTCTCCATATAACCGCTCCCTATAACTCCTCCTATTGCTCCATGTAACCGCTCCCTATAACTCCTCCTATCTCTCCATATAACCGCTCCCTATAACTCCTCCTATCTCTCCATATAACCGCTCCCTATAACTCCTCCTATCTCTCCATATAACCGCTCCCTATAACTCCTCCTATCTCTCCATATAACCGCTCCCTATAACTCCTCCTATCTCTCCATATAAACGCTCCCTATAACTCCTCCTATCTCTCCATATAACCGCTCCCTATAACTCCTCCTATCTCTCCATATAACCGCTCCCTATAACTCCTCCTATCTCTCCATATAACCCCTCCCTATAACTCCTCCTATCTCTCCATATAACCGCTCCCTATAACTCCTCCTATTACTCCATATAACCGCTCCCTATAACTCCTCCTATTGCAACATATAACCGCTCCCTATAACTCCTCCTATTGCAACATATAACCGCTCCCTATAACTCCTCCTATCTCTCCATATAACCGCTCCCTATAACTCCTCCTATTGCTCCATGTAACCGCTCCCTATAACTCCTCCTATCTCTCCATATAACCGCTCCCTATAACTCCTCCTATCTCTCCATATAACCGCTCCCTATAACTCCTCCCTTGATATATATATATATATATACTATATATACACACTATTTGATTACAGATTAGCAGATAGAGCCGCCGTGTCTGGTTTCCTATTAGAAGCGCATTTCCCTTCCCATGAGATTGCATCACAGAACTGAAACTGAGCACAGCCGTGCGTCCCCAGCCGGCCTGCGCTGTGTGACAGGGGCGCTGACAGCATGGAAAGTGAAAATGACAGGAGGCTATTTACTGTTTCACGAGGAATTGTGTGCTGACCACACAAGCATTTTTCCTACGTCTCTTTGCTTATCTCCCGTGGTTGTTAGTGTGTCGTGTACGTCACCAAACCATGGAAATAGAATTAGCACCTGCAAGACACTGTTACATGTGCAATAAAGCCTCTTCTTCCCTTCTTCCCAGTGCTGGGGAAGTGATGAGCTCCAAAATTAACAGGACTAAAGTTTTCTCCAACGCCGGGAAGAGATGCCTTAATGGCACAACGAATATGGGACTTAGGGACAATATTTACTACACAGTGCTATGTGCGCCGGTGCAGGTTTTGTGATCCATTTTTGCCCTGGTTTTGCAGCTGGGAGACCAGGGTTTATATACTAAAGTCTCCTCGGTGCCCAACTGGGACAAAACCCAGTGCAAAAAAACAGTACTCTAAGGGAAAGAAAACCAGATAACTGGAGGTTTCCCTTTGAAAAATCCGGTGACATTCATTTGCAAGCAAAAGACAGTAAATACTGCCCCCCTAATCCCCCCCTGCCCCCGCCCCCGCCCCCTAGTTTATACATATCCCCTATACGAGGTTCTTTCTTTTTTTACTAAAGTTACCATATTTATCGAAGAACACAAATCCCATTGGGATATTTTTCCTTAATCCCTTCAGCGGCCCTAATGACGTAGGTGTATGTCCAAAAAAGTGCCACCTCAGGGGCCCATAAGGCATACACCGTTTGTTACTTGTTTTGTAGGGGGCTGTACACAATCGTCGCTCCAACGTCTCCCACACTGAAGGAGCGGGGCGGACCCCCACCCCATCCCATCGGGTCCGACGTCCGGAACACAAACAGCATCACGTGATTGCTCCAAAGGGGCAGTCACAGGATGCCGAAGTGCCGGAGGGTCCGTGGTCACAGAGGTGGCATGACCCCCCTGGCACTGAAGGAGTTAAATAAATCTGGTGCTGTTCACCCCTAAACACCCCCCCCCCCCCATGTTTTGCAGTTGGCAGGCTTTAGTAAAAGACAAATCCCTTATGCCTCCTGCTCTGTCCTGAGTTTTGCAAACATTGCAGACGAGGCCCGTACTGTCACAGCCGGTCACCTGACACTGTTCTAACGCTTCCTGTTATTTGTCAGTTTTGAAGACATTAAAAACAAAAGGTTTTTCTCCCCCCCTTTCTATTTTTGGCCTGGCTGCTGCAGGCTTCACTTCCTTTTCAAGAACCCCGACGCCAAATCTGTGTATCGCCTGCTCCATCTACCTGTATGGTGACAGCACGAGGCTCCACTCGGTACGTCAGAGGGTTTGATAGCCACACATACAAACTCATGCAGGCGTCCAGCTCCCTGTGACATTCCTGTGTTCTTCACATGTCCTCCAAACAGTGTCGGACTGCAAAATCAAGGGACCCCGGGGGAAGGAGATACTGGGACCCATCTTAGAGCTCAACCACGGTCCCCTACCTATGGGGACCTTGGGCGGCTGGTAATAGGGATTGACATGTTGTGTAAGTACAGACATAGCCATCGGGGTCAACAACAGAAAGCGGGAATGTCGTTTTGTTGAAGACCCCGAATAAATCTGGTGCTGTATTTTACACTGGTTTTGCTCCGGTTTTACAGGTGAGAGACTTTAGTGAACAGACCACTCCCTACATGTCGTCCTTTTAACTTACCCAGTGTGCACTGGTGTCAACGATAAAATGACAGCAAACGTCTTGTTAAATCAGCACAAACATGTTTTTTTAAGCAAAGTACACCTGTTGTTCCAAGGTCTATTACAGGGGTGGACAACTCAAGTCCTCAAGGGCCACCAACAAGTCAAGTGCTAAGGATATCCCTGCTTCTGCACAGGTGGCTCAATCAGTGGTTCAGTCTTCGACTGAGCCACTGATGGTGATTGAGCCACCTGTGCTGAAGCAGGGATATCCTTAACACTTAAACTGTTGGCGGTCCTTGAGACGTGGAGTTGCCCCCCCCTGGTGTAGTAGCTATATTTGTCCTGAAGAAGAGCAGATATCGTTCTATGTTGTGATACCTTTAAGGGGGCGAACAATAGAGCTCTTCAGGTATTAAATGATGGTGGGCAGAGCTTTCAAAACCTCATCGGTTTCTTCTTCATGTGTACTGGCAGTACTGCGATATACTGAGAGAAGAAACCTTTGAAGGGGTGCAAAGTCTAAGCCATTGTGTTGTAGGCAGGGTTTAGCTGTGGTGGGTTGGTTAGGGCTGCTGCTGTAGTACATTATACATGATTTACTTAATATAACTTGCAGCTTAACCATTAAGCGGTGACTGACTCAACTGACCCCTGTATGTGTGTGTGCAGTCCACTCCCTGGGCTGATGCCTGGCCTCAGTGTCCTGGGCTCTCTATGTGTCTATTATATAAGTCCCATACACCCTCTCCCTTCCCTCACAATCACGAGGCAGGAAGTGGGCGTGCTAAAACAGAGGCACACGGATACACATTTTTGGAAATCCGCAGAACGGATTACTATTAAATCCGCCCACGGATTAAAAAAATGTGCGTGAACGGAATCCAATGACGGATTGCGAAGAATCAGTAGCTGAAGGAAGACAGGGCACACGGACGAAACATTGTGCTTGGCTCAATAAATTAGTTTGAATACTTCAAATCCGTGTGCTCTGTCTTCCTTCAGCTACTGTGAGGATTGGACCTCGGTCCCGTCCCTGTGATGCGTCCCGTGATGCGTTGGGTGATGCCCCTCGTGTGTGCACTGCATGCAAGTGCCGCAGTACCTCTGTCAGGACCGTACCTAGGCTCCGCCCCAACGCCATGTCCCGTGACGGAACGGAGGACGCTCCTGTCCCCACTACACGCTGGCGTCACATGACCAGGAACACTCGAGGGGTTAATGCTATCAGCAGTTGCTCCACACCTGCGGTGCACTCCGCCCCTGCTTACCAGTGGACAGAATAAGTCTAATTATTCATGACACACAGCCTGGAGTAACCCTCCCATTGGTTATCTGTTCCTTATATGCTCAGTCAGCCCGGAGGCAAACTGGCTGAGCATAAACTTGTGTTTATGTTGCGAAGTGCTTGCCTCAAGCATCCTGCTGCCCTGCTGTTGCTCTTTGCATTCTGCCTTGATCTCTTGTACCTTCAGAGCTCAGCTTGTACTCGGACCGCTGCCTTCTCTGACCCTTGACCTCGGCTTGCTTTTGGACTCCCATCTTCTCTACTCCTGGACCCCGACTACGCACAACGACCATCCGACTTCTCCAATCCTAGACCACGACGACTATCACGACCATTCTGACCTCTCCTACCCTGACCCAGCCACACGACTATTACTCTGCACTCCTGAAGCGGTCTCGCGGTCGTAGGTCGGTGTATACCAACATCCCCACCTCAGCCTCGCAATCCCGCCCTGTTTGTGGGGAGCACTTGTTACAGCTACTACGTGTATTGGATTGGATACAGCCTATCGTTCAAAGACGGGAGCACCGGTAACTGTATCTTTTGTTATGTTTCATTTGATTTTGGTCTGCAGCTTTTACCCCTATTTCTTGTATTGGATTGCAAAGAATCCCCATGGATTTAGGAGCTCCCAATTCGTCTGCGGATATCCATGCGCAGATCGAATTTACCCAACAGTCATTGGATTTTGGCGAGTACGTCCATTGCTAGTCACAACCTACATGCTAGGCCAACTATCACATATGAGGTGATTTAACCATGCCTCTTGCCAGTCCCCTGCCCCACAAACCACGGAACACAACTTCTTGGGAGGATAAACCGATCACAGCTTAATTTCTATTAAACATAACCATTAGCTGCAACAATTATACAGAGCAATGCCAAGCCCCTTTTTCCATTTCTCACCCATCAAAACAACAAATCTAGGGTGGGTGGATGGAAACTTCACTGTAGATGGATCTGTAGAAAGAGGCAGATAAGATCCCTTCCCCCCTCCTTAAATACCCTTCTGAACCCCTACCCCAAACCCTAACCTCACAATTCCTACGGGGAGGGGATCCTCTGCCTTAAATCATGCCGACCCTCCCCCTACAAGTCCAGATCTCTCTTTTTTAAAGCAGCCACCTAAGTCATCTCTAATATGTCGCTGGCTCTTGTTAACCTGTCCTAACTCTAAAAAGCTTTATGGATAGTCAGGGGAGAGGACAAGAGACATCAATCACAGTGACAAAGGGCATTGGGGAGACAGGCAGAAGGACAGAAACAAGATAGTGACACAGATAAGGGACATTCACAGTCAGAAAGAGCTCAGGGCTCAGAGACAGGGGGCAGTAAGAAGATATGCCAGTGTTGTAAGGTGGCGCTTTAATTACCCACATAAGCGACAGCAGAGTCCTAAATGCATCGCTGTCTCCGGCACTGAATGAGGGCTGAGGTTGATATATTTTGGGATGTCACAGTATAGTGTTAGTGTCCTGTAACAGTTCAAACAATGTAGCACATTAGTCAAAGTTATATGGGTTTGTCAAATAAATACTATTTTGCAATAAAAATAAAACATTACAACTGGATCTTGAAATGCAAAATACCCGTTGCATTGATTATGAAAGCCATGTTATTGCTGTGTTGATAAAATCCTCTGATATTCTTTAATATCATTTCATTAACCAAAGCCCTCCTGTAATTTTATAGGGTCAGGGCGACCCAGCTAGTATATGATAAGGTTTCTTGTGCAATAAGGACTATGCCGTGTGATTTCCCATGAGCAAGAAACCGTTTAATCACACAAGAGGCAGCTGACCCAAACTTCACTATAATAAGATGGTATATTTTTGTTGGAAATCCCCATTAAACTGGCACTCGTTTGTAACTGGCAAAGCAACAGCATGTTGCAAATAGCTGACAGTGGTTGAAGTGTGATGGCTACCACTGCTTTTTTTTATTTACCACTACTTTAATACTTTAAACATTTTCACACCCAGAGTATTGCTACTTTTTAATTTTCATGTCTGTAGAACCACAATTTTTTTCCCCACCCAAAGGACCGCTACTTTTTTTATTTGCAAAGTTACAATTTTTCTTTCTCGATTCCGGGGCATTTTGTTATTTGACAGAGACAAACGATATTCATGGTTGCAGCGGCATGTCCCGTTGTCGTGTCTCTAATGGCTTGGCAACTTTCTATTGGCCGCCAGAGTGAACCACACTCCTTGGCCATTTTGTGTCAGTTTCCCAGGGAACGGGAATACCCCAGAGGACAGGGGACCGTCTATCAGTTTCGAGGGACCTCCCCTCCTTCCCCTCCAGTTTAATTATGTAAAAGCAAAATATCGAGCACAAATCACACAACCTGGGGCAGCCAGAGGACATCAAGCCCCTCCCAAGTCTCAGCTCACCATGTTTAAAATGCTGGGGTTTCTGGCCAAGGGTACATTTTTAGCACTTGGACTCACTGTGGCTATCTGGTTTTATGTGCATAGCTACTGTCTCTCTCTGGGTCATCAGGCCTTTTGGCTGAAGTTCACTGCCTTGGAGATCAATTGTGCAGGTGGTCTGAACCTTTGAGAAGAAGACATCCATGAACTTGAAGATCAAGAAGTAATGCAGTTTGCCTGAACCTTCAGTAACCAGATATCCAAGGACCTGCCTTGGAGCTCATCTGGTCTTCTGGCCCAAGATCGACAATTTTTGTGGGTCATCTAACCCTCTAGTAGAAGACCTCCAAAGTCTTTGCACTTGTTGTGTGAAATAAGACTGTACCAAGTGTAGCAGCAACTACAGGACTATTAGGAACAAGAGTCACACACAACACACATATCAACTGTAACGGATGCTCGCCAGAAACCGGACAGGACCACGAGGCCAAGGTGGGGATTAGAAACCACTGACCTAGAGACGCGAGGTAGCGTCTCATGTGCAGGCTCGTAGTAGTGGATAGCCGGGTCAGGGTAGAAGAATGTTGGATCATAGGAGACAAGACGAGGTCGAGGGTTGGAGAGATATGGATTGTAGGGGTCACTTTAGCCGGGTCGAGGATATGAGACAGCAGATGGTCGTGGGTAAGCCGGGGTCGAGGGTCGGAGACAGCAGCATAGTCCAATGTAAACAAGGCAAGATGAGGCAAGGCAAGGTGCTTGTGACTAACAAATTAAACAAAGATTATGCTCAGCCAAGTTCCTGGCGGAAGAGGCTGAACCTAAATAGCAGTACTGTCCAATCAGGCCCAGAGCTGCACAGCAGGCACGAATCTGGCAGTAGCAAATCAGGTGACCGGAGCTTGACAGGGCGGAGCCTGCGTCTGATCCTCACATCAACCTCCAAGAACTGGAACCAGAGATATTTAGTGGTTCTGGAGCAAAAAAAGAGAGGACTGTACCTGGTACTTCCAGGATACCCACTGAAGCTGGAGGCGCTAACATCGAACCCAGATGACATCAAAAGCCTGTCCTGGTCTCCATTAACACGCAGACAGCTCAGATCTCCTGAACATCACAGGTATGCCTCAGCACCACACAGTAGCAACAGCAGTAAATCTCCCACAGGGTGAGGGAAACAGTGCTACATACTGTTTTATTTATACGTTTATTTAGAAGTTCACAGCTACTGAGGACAGGACACAGCAGAGTTGCAGCGGTAAAAATTCACTTTAAAATTCGTTTTAGGCCAGAAAACTACTGCAGGATTTCTCTGTGAGCGCTGTGATAATGGGGGGTGGGGAGAGGGGGGAGGGAAGATGCAGAAAAGAGGACTGAAACAAGATAGCAATGAACATTTAGGATCATGTCAGGGCTTTCACCACTCGAGTGCCTGAGAGGCCGTCACCGCATTGCTGTGCATTGTTTGGCACCCAAGGGGTTACAGGGAAGTATGTTTCCCTGCATTCGTGTTTGTAAAACATTGTTAGTGATGCCGCTCCTGTGTCGCATTTGCACACATGGTTGATGCATCCTGCCTAGAAATCCAGGTCTGTAGAACCGCAGGATTAAAAGTGGCCCCGATAAGTACAGTAACAGTCAGCACTCCAGAGGTCTCGATAAACATGTGAGAGTTTATTGTGGGATCAGCGGTTCGGTTCCTCCTCGGACCTTTGTCAAGATACAGTGGATATAAAAAGTGCCTGTTATATACACATTCACCCAGCTGATAATGTGCAGAAAGGAAATGTTGTCGCCAAATACACTGTGTGCAGTTGCCAAGCAACAAAGTCGAACGTAAGTTTCCGGACTGGTGATGTCATAATAAATCTATTGAGTAAGGACCAAACATATGTTGTCTTAAATAGTGAAATAAAGTTACATGGGGATAAGTTTGGTGAGCATGAAATACAGTCAGAGAACAGGCGTCTGTCTATTCATTGTATGTTCCAAATACATAAATAAAGACTAATTGCGGATTGCGTGGGTTAAATAATACATCGGCATTTAAGAGGTTAATGGCAAACGGCTGTATAATAGTCCACCAAATAATGCAGTGCCGAATAATAACCTGAATCCGTTTCATATAGCATGCTCGTTATGGGAAGGAACGCAACGTGTGGCCATGGAGTTAGAATCTGTTCAAGTTGCAGGGACGCCACAGTAAGGGCTGTTCTGTAGTTCCGGGCGCGTGCTACGCCGCGCGCGCGCGGAATTTTAGTTGGCTGGCGTTAGTCAGCCTTTCTATAATGGCGCCGCGCGCACGGCAGGGAGAGGGGAGCCGACAACCTGTATAGAACGGCCCTAACGCAGCAAGATGAAACCGTAACAGAAATGATCATCATACAGAACAGGAAACAAAAAGGTAGTTACCAAATCACAAAGGAGTTAATGTGACAAATCTCTGACCTCCAGTGACGGGCGGCTTCGGTTCCACCGACTGCACGCAGCATAAATTAGATGCATTATACAAACATATCAAAATAAAGCATTCAGTAGCTAGAAAAGTGATCTTACCACAAATATCATGATGTGTGTGTGCTGGGACATCGCGCATAGCAATCATAGTACTTTACTAGGGTAACTCTCAATAGATGCATAGTAACTTGGCTCATGCAGTAGAGGTACTTGTCACGCAGTGCATATCCGTAAGTACAGGCTGCAGTGTGTACGGTACCGCTGCTTATGGTCAAGATAAATATAACCCCACTAGCTGTACCCGGCACAACCTACAACGAAGACCTAAATACCTGAATAACAATGTGATTCCAATGATGCAATCAGCCCAATAGAATACATTAACTATAGAAATCATCTCCAGTTAGTGTCTGCGGTTTCTGCGCTCGCGTGACCCCCATCCCCGCCCGTGTTTTCTCACATGTGAGTGATATTATCCTTTTTACTATTGTAATACAGTTTTCCTCATGCAAGCTGTGCTTGTCTGTTTTTACTTACATGGTATTCCCTCTTCCAGGGGAGCGCTGGACATTGGACCTCTTCACCCACGCCCTTATAGAAGGAGCACGCGGTGTATAATTTTATATTACATCCACAGACCAGCTTAGTTGAGCACAGTTACTTTGGTGGTCATTGAAAAAGCCAATCGTACGGGAAATAGTTTTTCTTTGAAACTGAATGGTAAATTTGTGTCTGATGGAATGAGTGGGATTCTTGGAATAAGTACCGTGTCTGAGTTACTTTCGCTTTGATTATGTGTGTTTGTATAAGAGTTACTGTAAGTCTTGTACCATTACTTAGTCCTCTGGCATTAGGTTTCTAAGGAGCATGATAACGGCTCCTACGTTAAGTTTCATGAGGAGGCATTCCGGTTGGAATAAGAATTCTTATGCAAGTTGCAAGTTGATCAGCAGTATCATCGCTCACAATAGTATCCACGCTTTGCCGAAGCGTTCATTCCGATGATAATGTAATATAAGTATTATAAGTATCTACTCAATTTGTCATTTTTTTATACAGCCGCTTTGCGATCTTCAAATCATATCTAACGCTTTGCTTAATATTACAAATTATTAATACTTTTGTTGGCAAAAGATGCCGTCCGATCACCGAAGCTAAGCCACATTAGCCACGGATTAGTACTTGTATGGGTGACCGCTTAGGAACAGTGTTTTTTTCCCTACGTAGGATTGTTGCAGACATCCTTAGCCTTTTTTTATATATAGATTGGCTCATCAAATCGAGAGGACTCAATGAGGAGCTCAACCTAGTATGTTTCCTTTGAACTCCAAACACACTACATCGCTATAAAGATGAATTCATGAATATTGGAAAGATTAATGATGATCCAATATCTGGCATTCTGGCAAAGCAAAATTGCCTGTACAATGATACCTGATGGTTTCAACAAAGACTTGACATTTTAGAAACGCAGATTTTAATAAACTGAGGACTAAACTACATGGAATTAATTGGAATTACATTTTTGCAGGAAAAATGTAGAAGATAAATGGGCAGTCGTTAAAACATTGTTAGAAAAGCACACTCATCAGTGTATACCCTTGGATAATAAATATAAAAGAAACAAATCTAAACCAATGTGTTTAAATAAACAGGTAGGAAAGGAAAAGAAGAGGAAGGTGTTTAGATTCTTTAAGTCAGAAGGGACAGAGACATCGTATCAGAATTATAAGGAATGTAACAAAAATTGCAAAAGGGCAATCAAAATAGCAAAAATTGAAAATTAAAAAAGGATTGCAATAGAAAGTAAGATCAACCCTAAAAAGTTCTCTAAGTACCTTAACAACAAAAACATTAGAAAAGAAAATATAGCACCGGTTCAGTGTGATATGGGCAGGCAGATTATTGGAGATAAGGAAAAATCAGAGGTATTAAACAAATTATTTGCTTCTGTAGTTACCAGGGAAGAATCAATTGCAATGATAGTGCAGCAGGAGGAAGCCACAACCTCCATATTAATGAACAATTGGTCAACGGAGGAAGAAGTGCATAAGTGGCTTGAATAAATCAAAGTAAACAAGGCACCTGGCCCCGATGGCATACATCCAAGAGTTCTAGAGGAGTTAAGTTCAGTAATAGCCAAACCATTACATTTAATATTCAAGGACTCCATTTCCACAGGCTCAGTACCACAATAATGACGTAAAGCAGATGTGGTGCCTATATTTAAAAAGGAAGCTACAGTAGATCCCCACTGACGAATTACAGACCTGTAAGCCTAACATCAATAGCGGTGAAGCTACTTGATGGTTTAGTACGGAATATTATTCAGGAATACCTAATGGAAAATATAATTATTAGTAATAGTCAACATGGATTTATGAAGGATAGATCTTGCCAAACTAACCTTATTTGTTTCTTTGAGAAGGTAAGTAGGAATCTAGACTAGGGTAATGCAGTTGATGTGGTCTACTTAGATTTTGCAAAGGCTTTTGATACGGTTTCACACAAGAGGTTGGTGTACAAAATAAAGAAAATTGGACTCAGTAATAATATATGCACCTGGATTGAAAACTGGTTAAAGGACAGACAACAGAGGGTTGTCATAAATGGAACTTTTTCAGGTTGGGCTAAAGTCATCAGTGGAGTACCTCAGGGATCGGTACTGGGATCCCTGCTTTTTAACTTGTTTATTAATGACCTTGAGGTTGGGATCGAGAGCAAAGTCTCCATCTTTGCTGATTACACTAAATTGTGTAAGGTAATAGATTCAGAGCAGGATGTAATTTCTCTCCAGAAAGACTTGGATAGATTGGAAAACTTGAGCAGGTAAATGGTAGATGAGATGTAATACAGATAAATGTAAGGTTATGCATTTAGGAAAAAAGAATAAACAGGCAACTTACAAATTAACAAGTCGAGATTGATCACTCTTAGCTCCAAGATCTACCTAGAGGTATGAACTTGAATATTTAAAGTTCTGTATCGTATTGCTAATGCAATATATAGTGCAAAAAAAGTCTGGGTATATTCAATAGTTAGCTTGCAAGTATACTACAATGTGTGGTGTTAACACAACGGTTGCATGTTGGAGATGGGGAATAACATAGTAGACCACGGGGTGTTAATGGACAGCTGGTGTGGGTATGTGCACGACAGAGGACAAAGTTAATTACCTTTGTAGCCCCCAAACCTCTTAGTAGTCCTACCTACGTCTCTGTTTAGTCCCGATTAGGCTTATTAGAATCCCGCACCGTCCCCTCTGGAAATGATGACTACACTGCCCGTATAACGGAGCCTCTGTTGTGGTTGCGTCATGGCTGTGCGGGCTGATGCTAGAATTCTGAACACCTTCTCCTCCAGTACCGGATGATGCGGATCTCAAGTCCCGGCACCTGCAAAAACTGATGAAGTGCCACTCCAATCAAAAAGATAGCACAATAACTGAATGTGGATTGGTTGAACAGCTACCCAGTAGAAAGGCACCAAACAGCTCACCAAGTAATGCAAACATATTGCATCATTGGAATCACATTGTTATTCAGGTATTTAGGTCTTCGTTGTAGGTTGTGCCGGGTACAGCTAGTGGGGTTATTTTTATCTTGACCATAAGCAGCGGTACCGTCCACACTGCAGCCTGTACTTACGGATATGCACTGCGTGACAAGTACCTCTACTGCATGAGTCAAGTTACTATGGATCTATTGAGAGTTACGCTAGTAAAGTACTATGATTGCTATGCACGATGTCCCAGCACACACACATCATGATATTTGTGGTAAGATCACTTTCTAGCTACTGAATGCTTTATTTTGATATGTTTGTATAATGCATCTAATTTATGCTGCGTGCAGTCGGTGGAACCGAAGCCGCCCGTCACTGGAGGTCAGAGATTTGTCACATTAACTCCTTTGTGATTTGGTAACTACCTTTTTGTTTCCTTTTCTGTATGATGATCATTTCTGTTACGGTTTCATCTTGCTGCGTTACTGTGGCGCCCCTGCAACTTGTAAAGATTCTAACTCCATGGCCACACTTTGTGTTCCTTGCCATAACTAGCATGCTATATGAAACTGATTCAGGTTATTATTCGGTACTACAAAAACCAAAATACAAAGGGAGCCCAGAACTACTTCCAATATGACAAAAATACACAGTGAAATACATATATATATATATCTCTTGAAAATAGGGTAATTTAGTTTAACCCTTTGGCCAAAGCATTATAAGCCTGCGAGCCACTTCAAGGCATGACCATAATATCACAGGTCCTAATACTAACTGATTAAAATTCTTATTCACCTGTATAATTACAGGAAGAATTATCTGCATTGGATCTGTCAAAAACAGCTGCATGAAAAGATCGAATGCAGATCATTCTTCTTGTAATTATACAGGTAAATAAGAATTTTAATCAGTTAGTGTTAGGACCTGTGGCTCGCAGGCTTATAATGCTTTGGCCAAAGGGTTAAACTAAATGACCCTTTTTTCAATATATATATATATATATATATGTGTGTGTGTGTGTGTGTGTGTGTGTGTGTATTTCAGTGTGTATTTTTGTCATATTGGAAGTAGCTCTGGGCTCCCTTTGTGTTTTGTTTTTTGTAGTATACAGTGCCACGCTCAATAGCACTCCTTTTGACACATATACATATATATATATGTTGTGGTAATTTGGGGGGTTTATAAGAGCTTACTGGGTATCTGTATGTTTATTATTCGGCACTGCATTATTTGGTGGACTATTATACAGCCGTTTGCCATTAACCTCTTAAATGCCGATGTATTATTTAACCCGCGCAATCCGCAATTAGTCTTTATTTATGTATTTGGAACACACAATGAATAGACAGACGCCTGTTCTCTGACTGTATTTCATGCTCACCAAACTTATCCCCATGTAACTTTATTTCACTATTTAAGACAACATATGTTTGGTCCTTACTCAATAGATTTATTATGACATCACCAGTCCGGACACTTACGTTCGACTTTGTTGCTTGGCAACTGCACTCAGTGTATTTGGCGACAACATTTCCTTTCTGCACATTATCAGCTGGGTGAATGTGTATATAACAGGCACTTTTTATATCCACTGTATCTTGACAAAGGTCCGAGGTGGAACCGAACCGCTGATCCCACAATAAACGCTCACATGTTTATCGAGACCTCTGGAGTGCTGACTGTTACTGTACTTATCGGGGCCACTTTTAATGGTGGTCCTGGGCTCCGGGACATATCAAAGCAAAATGAATGTGAGTGCTCCTTCGAATTCATCATTAAAAGTGGACCTGGCAGCAAATAGGTTAATAGACAGTAAGCCCCGGTGTATTGTGTGAATAATGTAAGAGGATAATGAGGCATTAGTGTCACAGCAGACAGATCACAGCAGTGTCGCTTTCATGCGGGCGCTGGGAAAGCCCCTTGGAGGACATGCCCTGACATACTCTTCCCATCCACCTGCTGGGATGCTCTGTATACAGTATGCACACAGTGCAAAGGGCTTCCTCATGCCACGGACTCCCACTCTGAGATTCCCAAGAGAAGATGGATATCTATAAGGGGGAAGCATAGTACGCATACCTAGTAACTCACCCACGCTGCCAGGGTGCCACGCTCATTTTTATCACAGATACACTCCACCCCCAAAAAGACTTAGCTTCCCCTCTTACACACTTCCGATGACCTTAGCATGGCCACCCTCATTAAAGTCAGTTAGAAACATACGCACCCCATAAACGTTAATGGGGTGACCCCCACACACTTCAGATCGCCCAGCTGATCGTAACATTCTCATTCAAAGTCATCCGCGCTCTTAAAAACTTCAGTTACCCCATAAAGTTTGATGGGATTGCCCCCCTTAAATGTAAAGAACACTTTTATACACATCGGGTACCCCACAGACGTTAGTAGCATCACCCTCTCACCCTCTCACAACAGGTGACACAACTGAGTTTAATAGGATAATCCTCTTAAAATGTTACCCACCTTTTACTCGCATCAGTTACCCCATAAACTTTAACGGGATCTCCTTCTTAAATATCAGAAACAACCCCTTCCCCACATCAGCTGCGCCGTAGACTTCAAGACACAGTATCACCCTCTTATAGTGTAAAATCCTTTTATACGCATCACAAACTTTATTGATATCAATGTGTATAGTTAGAAACCAGAATCTCATTCTGTGATCAGTGCACACGTTTCTTACATAATCATTTCCTCGAAACACCGACATCCCTTCAGCATAAATGGGCGTTAATGATATCACCCTCTTAACTCTTTGGCAGCCGAGTTAAAAGTTAGTGTCGCCCTCTTACACACATCTGTTTCTTCTACAGACTTCATTGAATTCACCTTCTTTACCCCTTCATGGGGCCTGCTAGACACTGATAAGCAAATGCTTTGCTGGCTACGCTGGTAGTGAAGTGGTTAAAGTCCCGCTCACCCTTATACTATACATAAATCAGTTGCCCCCACAGATGTTAGTAGTAGCCCCTTCCTGGCTGTATGAATAGGATGCTAAGTGGATGAGGGGGCTGTGAGCTCTGCACCAGCTGCAAAGAATAGCCCTGCTGAGTTCCTTTGTTTATAAGACCTGCACACAGCTCAGGGACAGAACACTGCAACACATCTCATACACGCAGCATAGATTCACTGTACATGTCTTTTTACTTTATATACGTCTTCTGTCTATCTGTCTGTCTGTCTGTTTGTCTGTCTGTATCTATCTATTTATCTGTCTGTCTATCTATCTATCTGTCTGTATCTATCTGTCTATCTATCCATCTATCCATCTATCCATCTGTATGTGATAAATAACACGCGCGCGCACGCACGCACACACACACACACACGCCGACTTTAGCACGAAGCAATGCACCAAAGCTAGCGCAATATTTACCGCCAGATTCGACGCAGCTGCATTGAAGCAAATGGTCACGCACGCGCTGTTTCCACGCACGCGCTGTTTCCACGCACGCGCGCGTCATTTATTGCGTCATTTCTGCAACGCTGATGCGTCAACAGCTGCAATAACATCTATACGTGAGCCCTGTTATCCTATTTTACCCACTGGCAGGGAATGCAGCTATAACCCCTTCGCAAAATAATGCGCTGCTGGCCCCTTGGCAGCGGAGGCTGGCTCCTCCTTTCCTGGAGTATCTTTCAAAGAATGACTTCATAAAGGTCAGCCTGGTACAGAAGACACACACACAGCGAGCACTCCTCCTTCCATCTCTCAATGGTCCTATAAAACACTCCATCCAATCTGCTCGCCCAGGCAGCGTGTCTGGGTGCCATGGAGACTGAGGGCAGATTTTGCATGGGAATTTCCCCGCGCTGTGCGCGGTGGTGTGACAGGAGGGATGGTAGCCCAAGACATTTTTTCAAAGGGGGTGGGTGGGTGGGTGGGGGGAGCCTGGTCCAGGGAGGAGGGGGAACTGTACATTTTCTATTTTGAGAGGGAGCCAACGCAGCGTGAATTCTCTGCCTCGCTGAATTGCTGCCGCGTGTCTGGTTCAGTAACATCAAAGTTGCTGGAGGGAAAAAAAAAGAGCATTTGATATATTGTATGTAAAAGTAAAGTAGACGCTGCAGTAACCAGGGAGTGTATGCAGCCAGACACGTTTTATCTGTCTATCCCCATCTATGTCTGTATGTCTATGTATCCATCTAGCAATGCACCTGACCATCTATTTGTCTGTCTGTCTGTGTATGTACCTGTCTGTCTATCTCTATATATCTCTGTCTGTCTGTCTGTCTATCTCTATATATCTCTGCCTCTCTGTCTATCTCTATATATCTCTGCCTGTCTATATCTATCGCTGCCTGCTTGTCTACCTATCTATCTATCGTGAAAATTAAAAAGTACTGGTACTGTGGGTGTGAAAATAAAAATGTACTGGTACTGTGGGTGTGAAAATAAAAATGTACTGGTACTGTGGGTGTGAAAATAAAAATGTACTGGTACTGTGGGTGTGAAAATAAAAATGTACTGGTACTGTGGGTGTGAAAATAAAAATGTACTGGTACTGTGGGTGTGAAAATAAAAATGTACTGGTACTGTGGGTGTGAAAATAAAAATGTACTGGTACTGTGGGTGTGAAAATAAAAATGTACTGGTACTGTGGGTGTAAAAAAAAACCGTACTGTGGGTGTGAAAATAAAAAGTTTGCTGTACGGTGGGTTTGAATATAAAATAGTGGTGCATCATACCTCCAGTGCGGCATATTTAGCAGTGCCGGAAAAGCATCAGATATTGTATAAATGGTGCTTTTTTACGTGTAGGGGTACGAGGAGGAGGAGTACCACTACTCTTTAATTCACAACATCAGAGTACTACTATTTTTTTACTGACAAACCTCGGGCTCCACGTCCCATTTAAATTAAAATGCCGTTATTTTAGGAAACCTCTCTCCCTTCCTACTTTCTAAGCAGAGGTCTTGTATACACCTTTCAAAAAATATGTTAAGAATCGCATTTTCACCATTTTAAATACATTTATAAAAAAAAAAAGGTTTAAATCATGTACAGTACCACCACACTTCTTTTAAGCCATTTGTATCACTGGCATATTGGGTCTATATCTGTAAAAAAAAAAATTTTTTTACATTTCTCTTACCCTAAACTCTGACATAAGCTGGTAAACATAAGTATATTAGCCGTTAAAGCAGCAATCCCAGCTGCAATACTGATTGATTTTATTACCGCATTGGAACCGGGAGGTCATCTGAAACGAAACCCCACTGTTTTGTATCTCCCCCAGGTCCCAGGACCTGCACGGACACATCAAATGCTCGCCCAATAGGACGCCAGACACAGAGGCTGTGTCCCGAGACCTTGTGATACCTGCACAATGATTTGAATTTAAAAAAGAGTGTCTATGCTTATTGCACTACTATTCCAGTTACATAGTTACATAGTTACATAGTTACATAGTTACATAGCAGATGAGGTTATAAAAAGACATATGTCCATCAAGTTCAACCTAAGCTAAATTTAGATGACAGATACTTTATCCTAAATCCGTACTTACAGTATATTGAGCCTTAGGAAGGCAAGCAAAAACTCCTCCCGTGCTCGCGCCCCCCTCTTACCTTCCTAGAGCGTCAAATGACGCCACGTTGCTATGGCAACACGCGTGTGACGTCACACCCACGTTGCTATGGCAACGTGGGTGTGACGTCACACGCCGCATGACCCCGCGGCGTCATGTGACGTCTCGTTGCCATGGAGACGCGCTAGACGCTGGCTGAATCGCGGTAAGTTGATGTTGCAGAGGCCTCACGCGATCCCTCCGGCATTTTATTTTAATGACTTGGGAAAGAGCGCAGGGCTTCTGCAACTGCCCGCGCCCCCCTCCCCCCCCGAAAAATCTCGAGCCCGCCCCCCAGTTTGCGCACTTCGTATCTAATGAATGATGGTTGCCATTTTGTTTAGTTCAATAGGAAGCTGCAGTGTCACCCCCCCGATAATGCTGCCTATTGGTCAGCGTAAGATTTGGCAGGCAGTATGATTTCTCAAAAGGGGAGGAAAACATGGGGGACTAAACCAGGGGGTCTCAGGAGCTAAAACATAGCGCAGTTAAGCGCCGGGAACTCCCCGAAATTCTGAAAAAGAAAAAAAAATCAGTTCAAACGAAATCGGGTAGTGGGAATTGCTGCTTCAAATGCCTGAGCGCTTTCACATTGCAAAAGGGAGTGGGGCATTAAGCACGAAGAACAAAGAATACTAGGGCAAATAGCCACAAGGCTAGACTTTGATGTTACATTTATAGGGCGTCCTAATGATTTCGGTGAACGCTCTTTAGTCAAAAAACCTTATTGCTGAGCAGACGGAGTCAGAAACATACAGTGCAGAGAAGTATTTGCAGAAGGTCTTAGTGACTGGCAGCTCGGTAAGACGACACATGAATGATCCTTTACCTTCTTGATGTCCCGAGAGATGATGAGGTAATCCCTTCTCTGTTTACAGAAGTTACCTGTCAGAGGCTAGCCAGGTAACCATGTCTCCTAAACATAAACTTCCTGTCGCTGGCCCTGAGGGAGAGCTCTCTATACTTAGGCTAGGTCCCCGCTGCCTGCTGCAGCGCCCGCTATGGCGTGCGCTGCAGGGATTGGAGCCGCCCCTCAATAGGGACGGGCCCACTACCACGGTCGGCCGCCGCCTTGCGCGACCTGATTTTCCGGAAGAAAAACTGTCTTCAGGTCTGGCGATGGAGCGCTGGTCATGCCCCCCGGCGGTTTAGCCAATGAGGGCAAACCTGCCGGGTGACGTCATCCCCCGCTACACCACCGTCACGCCCCCCTGCAGCTCTACACAGGTCGGAGGAATAGAGCTGCACGCGCCTCCGGCCTGGCAGGCGTGCGTGCCGCGCCGACACCAGGGACGCAGCCTAAGGCCCTGACTATCAGAAGCCTGGGGAGGTCACAACTCTTCGTCATTACAAAACAGGGACGCTGTGCCAATACCAGCATGCAGAACCGCCTGGCAGTGAAGGGGTTATTACTTTCTTAGAAACATTCCTGGGTGCTCTTTGGTGTAAAATTATTTTTGAGACCCTTGCCATGTTATATACAGTGCTCACAGGGGATGTAGAGTGTCGCAGGCATGAGGAGGAGTCCCTGCCCCGCAGGACTTACAATCTCCATTTTGGTGCCGGAGGCACAGGGAGATGTAGTGACTTGCCCAAGGTCTGCAATGCACTGCTGGCCTCTGTGGCAGGGAAGGGGTTAAGATGGCTTAAAAAGGATTTAGGCCCATATTTACTAAGCACTCTTCTGCAACAAGACACTTCCCATCATTACAGCCCATTCAAGTCAACGGTCCAATAGGTATCTTCCGGCAGTTTGGTGTCTTCTGGCAGAGTTAGGTGCCTTCCGGCAGAGTTAGGAATCTTCCGGCAGAATTAGGTGTCTTCCGGCAGAGTTAGGTGCTTTCTGGCAGTTAGGTGCCTTCCGGCAGAGTTAGGTGTCTTCCGGCATAGTTAGGTGTCTTCCGGCAGAGTTAGGTGTCTTCTGGCAGAGTTAGGTGTCTTCCGGCAGAGTTAGGTGTCTTCCGGCAGAGTTAGGTGCTTTCTGGCAGAGTTAGGTGCCTTCCGGCAGAGTTAGGTGTCTTCCGGCAGAGTTAGGTGTCTTCCGGCAGAGTTAGGTGTCTTCCGGCAGAGTTAGGTGTCTTCCAGCAGAGTTAGGGGTCTTCCGGAAGAGTTAGCTACTGCTTATAATGCATTCAGACTCCACTTGTATTAAAACTCATTAACTGATACTTGCTCACACGTCAGCATATGGTTATTTACACATGATGTACAATGATGACTCTATTCATTTCAATTTAACTTCCAGCTTCAGGACCCTCTTAGCAAAGAATGTTTACGTCAGGGGTGGCCAATGCCACTCCTCAAGGTCCACCAACAGGTCAGGTTTTAAGGATATCCCTGCTTCAGCACAGATCATTGACTGAGCCACCTGTGCTGGGGCAGGGAAATCCTTAAAAAAGGACCTGTTGCTGGCCCTTGAGGACTGGAGCTGGCCTCCCCTGGTTTAAGTATTAGGAAGACACTGGGTTGCTCACTTCACTATACACCTGACGAAGGGAGTGTTCTCCCCCCGAAAAGTTGTGTTTTTCTTGCTGTCTGCTCCCAATAAAAAGGTGAAATAAATGTGCACCGCGAAGCTGATGAAGTAATTTGCGACTGTCTTTCTTTCTATTCATTATGGAATAGCACCGTTTAGTAAATATGGACCCTAGGGGCTAACGCAATATTTTCAGACATCAATCCCCATTGAGGTTAATAGAGATATTCAGCCAACAACGACCCAATCGGCTGCTTCGCTCTTATTTGAATTAGCCTCTTAAGGTCTTGTGGTCCTGAAAGCCATTGTACCGGTCAATGGAAAGTTGTTTCCTATGTGATCATCATGGGTGTGCAAAACATACAGCAGGTATAAACAAACTCAGACCTTTTCTGGCTGAGATAAGGTATGTTTACAAAACACAGCCATCTCCGTTGACATTAGAACGGTCTGAATCCAGGCGTCAAAGTACACACGCCTGTCATCAAGAGTTGATGGGCAGTTACTGGAGAGAGCTATACAAGGTGAAAACAAATACTCTCTCCTGGCAGAGATGTGAGGTTCCAGCTTCCTGGTTTTAGAATGTGAAAGGCTCACAAATACAGGGTCTTCTTCAAGGGCATTTACAGCTGATGATAAGGAGACAAAAAAACAGCGCAGAACGCGAATAGTGAAGTATGAAAGTAACAAGTGTATATTAAAATAGGGGATAAATATTCTGCGTACATCAAGGTATTAGGACATAAACATTGAGTGTGTTAAACACACATGTTACCACTCGGCGGCTGCTCATACAGGAGTCAGGAGTATGTTTCCCTTGGCAGGCGTCTGGGACAGCAGCTGCGATGCTTTTCCTTCCTAGGAACACCTCTGCATTCGGTCACCGTCTCTGTGGGAAACTCCCCTCTGGTCAGCTGGGCTCCAGACGGATCGAGCAATCTGCAGCCTGCAGACGCACTGGGAGGGTCCCCGGATTGATCAGTGAGGACCTGGGTGGTTCGCAGAGCTCTCCGTTTAGTGCAGCCACAAGCAGGGGTGAACTGGCTGGCTGGGAATGAAACTCCAATATGTCGCGCTGTTGCTCCATTGCGGGACGCTGCGGAGTGACGTCACAGTGGCGATTTCAAAAGTACACAGCAAAAGCGGAAAAAAGTCTCTAAAGTGCCCAAATTGCACATATAGGATAGAGTAGCAATAAAACACTTGGACCAATTTTATCCTACATGTTTCGTAGTCACAACTACTTCATCAGGGAATAAATTTAGCATTTCCCAGAGGTACAATATACCTCACAAACACATCCCATTGGTTGGCCAATTGAAAAAATAGCCAATCAGTCACCTGGGTACTGTACTAGTCAGAGAGACTTGGGAAATGTAGACACCAGTTAAACAACACCTTTATTTAACAATGAAACTTAAAATACATCCTAGCATATAAAAAACATCATAAATAAATTAAAAAGAATTCTGTAATAAAAGAAACACATGATTAGTATATTAAAAAATTGACAAAACATTAACAGCACAAGTAAAGAAGAAAGGAGATCCACGTACTAGAATAAAAAGGACTATAGTAATTAATAACCTACCAGAGACTCTCACATCCACCACCAGTTTAAGTTCTTTCAAATCTAAGGCTGTCTCACACTTTAATCTGGTCTGTAACTGTTTCATACGCTCATAATATATATTTTCTTTAACTGTGCACGCAATGTCTTGTATATAATGTATACCCTGTTCATTTATGTAACTGTACTTGTAACCATGTATTATTTGTTTTACTCTGTGCCCAGGACATACTTGAAAACGAGAGGTAACTCTCAATGTATTACTTCCTGGTAAAATATTTTATAAATAAATAAATAAATAATAAAGTGCCCAGATGTCAACATCTTCATTTAACCCTTTAGGGGACATCGTATCTAATTTATGTATCCAGTACGTTTCTTTTGAAGATAATATTTTAACCCTATCTCCACCTCTCCTATTGATAGGAATCTGTTGAATCCCCTTAAAGGTCAAACTTGAGGGATCTTTATTATGGTGAGTAAGGAAGTGCCTAGACACACTGTGCTTGTTAAAGCCATTCTTAATATTTCTGACATGTTCTTGTATTCGAACTTTAAGGCTGAGCTTAGTCCTACCGACATATTGATATCCGCACGCACATGCCAACAGATATACAATATATGATGACGTACATAAAATAAAATCATCAATGGGAAAAATGTCATTATTAATCTTAGAAGCAAACCTGTTCCTATCTGGGTGTAAGTATTTGCAAATATAGCACTTTCCACAAATATGATTACCCTTAGGTTTAGAGCCTAACCAACTCCTCTGAAAGGATGAATCCGCAGTATGATATATATCACTCGGTGCTAGCACATTCTTTAGGTTTTTTGCTCTCCTATAGATAAATTGTGGTTTCGTGCTCAAATGTGACCCCAGAATTGGATCATTGCACAAGATGCCCAATGTTTTGTAAAGACTTTTTCTATATCCCTATGCACAGAGTTAAAATCCGTAATAAAAGCCACATTAAGAATATCGCTGTTTGTTGTCTGTTCTTTATTTCTCCTATCTGTGGATCCACTTTGAATTAGCATTCCACTACGATCCATACTGCGTACCCTCTCAATCTCTTTCTCAAGCAGTTCCCTAGGGTATCCTCTCTTTCTAAACCTATGAAATAGTTTAGTAGCCTGAACATTAAATACATCTATATTGCTGCAGTTACGTCTGAGTCTAACAAATTGTCCTCCTGGTATATTATTTTTCCATGAGTTTTTATGATTACTATTTGCCATCAACAGATTGTTGTTATCAACCTCCTTAAAGAAGGTCTCTGACTCTACAGTTCCATCCGCTAGGGCAGTGAGTCTCAGATCCAGGAAGTCTACCTGAGCTGCATTAACCTTATGTGTGAACACAAGATTATAGTCATTTACATTAAGATGGGCTATAAATGCATTAGCTGACTCATGGTCGCCATCCCACACACACAGGATGTCGTCTATATAGCGTCTCCATACTACGACATTCCTGTTGTAGGGTTTGTTTGGCGCGATGACATGTGACTCCCACTCTCCCACGTACAGGTTTGCGAAACTGGGGGCAAATCTTGTCCCCATGGCAGTTCCGCAAACCTGCAGGTAGAAGTTGGATAAAAACAAGAAATAGTTATGCTTCAATATGAGGCCTATTGACTGGAAGATGAATTCCCTTTTCAATGGGTTCAACAACTGGAGATCTGCTTCCAAAAAGGAACTCACAGCATCCATCCCTTTTTGATGGGGTATGTGCGTGTAGAGGGCTTTAATGTCACACGTAATCCATAAATAGGAGCTTTTCCATTTGAACCCACTAAATAGATTTAGAACTGCAGTCGAGTCTTTCAAATAAGATGTTAATTTGCCCACGTATGGCTGGAGAAAAAAATCTACATATTGACTTAAGTTAGCTGTCATCGATTGGATACCCAATACTATTGGGCGCCCAGGTGGACCCACTAGGGCCTTATGCATCTTAGGCAGATGATAGAATATCGGGATCCTGGGAAATTCAGAGAATAGGAAAGCAAACTCTGTTGCAGTAATAATAGACAAAGAAACTGCATTGTCTAACATTGCTTTAAAATCTTTCAAATATTCCGTTGTGGGATCCTTAGACAATTTGTCGTAAAACGATATGTCATTCAGGAGTCTCAGTGCTTCTTTCTCGTAGTCACATCTGTTTTGTACTACTACGCCCCCACCCTTATCTGCCTGTCTTATAATAAGGCTTTTGTTATCTTTCAGGATTTTAAGCGCTAGGGATTCACTCGCACTGAGATTATGTCTTATATCTCCTGACTTAAAATTACGTGCTAAAACATTAAAATCATTAGTGACCATATTAAAAAAGGTGTCTATATGGTGACCCTTGGAATATGCGGGATAAAACTTGGACTGTGGTTTGAATATTGTATGCTTAATATCTAGCTCTGTCTCAGAGTTAGTAATAGGACTAGTCGCAGCCTCATCAGAAATATGATCCCTATCTTGTTTGAGAAAGTGTCTTTTTAGGGTGATGTTACGGGTAAATTTATGAAGATCTTTGAACAACTGGAAGGAGTTTGGTCCACAAGATCTAGAAAAACTCAAACCCCTTCCAAGTATATTCAGTTGATCTCTTGTCAAAATAGTAGAGGAGAGGTTAAAAACCCCATTACTCACTAGGGTGTTCTTTCCCGTGAGTATTCTCTTTTTTGGGCTCTGGCCCCTCCTCTTGTTCCTCGTCTGAGGTTACCCTTTTCTTCCTTTTCTCCTGGGGGGTATTTTGTATATCTTTCCCTGTTTTCCCCTTCTTCTCTAATCTTGTTCTCACTAATTCTAAAAAAGAAGGTGATGTTGGTCTAGAGTCAGGTCTGACTGGGCGTTTGGGTGAGTAGCTGGAAGAGTGTCTGGGAGAGTATTTAGATGGTTGTGAATGGGATTCTTTTTTATCATAAGCATAAGCCTTTTGAGGGACCTGTGGTCTTGATCCATACCTAAAACCTTCAATGTAGTTCTTCCCTTTATAATTAGGGTTACGATATCCCTTCTCATAGTTAGAGCTAGACCGATCTCTTGCCAAGCCCTCATTCTTACCAGTTTTACTTCCTCTCCTTTGTTCATAAGTATGATAATCTTGCTGCCTATTCTTAGAGTGAGCAGATTCCCCTCTATCTCTTTTATGGGGGATATATTCATTCCCTACTACTTTACCTCGGTCCTTTTTTGCCCAGTCTCTCTGTCTACCATGGTGGTAATCTAATTTGTCCCTTAAAAACTTACTGTGTTTCGTTTTTAAAAGTTCATCTTCTTCATATTCTAGTTTAACCTTGAGATCATGCTCAATTTCTGAGCAATCGGGTCAATTACTAATGGTTCTAGTATCTTTAATGCTTTTAAAATCTCTTTTTCTAAATCCTTAATATCATGGTTCCTCTCATAGATTATTAACCTCATGAGGTCCATTGATCACTCATCTTGGATTCTGTTCCACTCTTGCATAAATTTTTTGTTATCTTTACCGAAGGTAGGGCTTTTAGAGAACCTTAGTCCTCTTGGTATTCTTCCTACATCTATATAGCTCTGTAGTTCAGTCACTTCATTAAGCTGACCATGTAAAACCTCCTCTGAAAACAAGAAGTTCAAATTCTCCTCCCTTTTCTCCCTACAATTAACCAAGCTCCACACCATGGTGTTATAAGGTTAATGTGATGTTGCAGATAAAATAAACAGGGGTTAATTGTGCAGCACCAATAGTGAGCAAAGACAATGATAAACAAAATATATCGTGCGCAACTAATAAACCTCTAATATTATCAGTGATACAATGTGCATTAACATAGACCCTTCTAATTTTTACTCAACTGGTAAAACCACAAAAAAAAAAAAAAAACCACAGTGAGAAAAAAAAAA
Organism: Ascaphus truei; assembly: GCF_040206685.1. NCBI lineage: Eukaryota > Metazoa > Chordata > Amphibia > Anura > Ascaphidae > Ascaphus > Ascaphus truei. The sequence continues at coordinate 12,026,670 of NC_134489.1, forward strand.
AAAAACGTGTAATTTTTTTTTTTTTTTAAGGTTTTAGGGAAAAAAAATACACGTATTTTTTTTTTTTTCTCACTGGTTTTTTTTTTTTTTTTGTGGTTTTACCAGTTGAGTAAAAATTAGAAGGGTATATGTTAATACAGATTGTATCACTGATAATATTAGAGGTTTATTAGTTGCGCACGATATATTTTGTTTATCATTTACAGCTGATAACTTTCAATTTAAGCACTGTATCTGCAAACATATAGAGATGGCTAGCCACAAGGGCTTGAATCAGTGAGGTTTTGGGGGGGAGAGGAGGTGAGACTTACTCCAAATCATGGAGATTCACAGAAAAATCATTGAGACCTTCAAAAGATCGGTGAGAGGTGACAGGTCTGGATAGTATCAGAAATAAACAGCAAAATAATTGTGAACTCTAAATAAAGTTATGGTACATAAAGAGTATTTTCTGAAGATAGAGGTATTACTTTAAATATATTTAATTATATTATAGCTTAGTAACATCGTGGCTGCTGGAACACATTGGATTATTCATAACAATGTTATCAGAGAAGTAGGCGGAGGCCATATTGTTCTATCCCAGGTTGCTGTTCTAAAGGTTCTGTAACATGGTATGTCCATAAGTACCTCTCTTTCCCCCACAGTGTAGCTGTGATGTAAGTCCCTAGTAAGTTCAGGGTCATCATGGGTTAATCTATGGCTATTGACCCCCCTTTTCGCCCACTTGTAAATGATGGAAGTAAGGTGGTGACTCATGGCCTATGTAAGCCTATCGGTGATGGGTGCAGTCCATGAGCCCGCCCCTTCCTGAAGCTAGTGAGTGGGTGTTGCAAAGTTAGGACAGTCTTGCTCTGCCTTCCAAGGTGAGAGCATGGGCTGTCAGCCTCTCCCCTTGCATGGATGAGCTGGCCCACCTCAGGCCCAAGGGTCTGAGGACCACCAAGACTCAAGGCCCCATACTATCGGGCAAGCACCATCCTGAAGTCCTGGGATGTTGGACTTCAAGACCTATGCTGTATGAAGAGCTGCTGCAGCATGTCCAATAAATCTACTTGTTCACCATACCTATGCCTGGGTGTCAGTTCATGGACAGGAGGGGTAAGGAGTGCAGTGGTGGGGACTGACATCCATATACCAAGGATCCCATCACAGCTGGAGGCGCTGAAACCATGAGCAAGAACCCAGAGACCCTAAAAGCCTGTCCTGTTGACCCTTACCATCGCGGCTACTCAGCTCTCCTGAACCAGCAGATTCGCCTCAGCACCACACTAAGTTAGTAATTCAGTCCTTCTCCCAGAGGGGGGGGGGGGGTTAC